>NW_013669226.1:68666-71084 GCF_000517525.1 Limulus polyphemus
ATGCTCGCCCTTTTATTCGGGGGCGTTATAATGGTTACGCTCAATCCCACTATTCGTTGATAAAAGAGTAGCCTAAGAGTTGGCGGTGGGTGGTGATAACTAGCTGCCTTCCCTCTAGTCTTTCACTGTTAAATTAGGGATGGTTAGCGCAGATAGCCCTCGTGTAGCTTTTTCGCGAAATTCAAACAAACTTTACCAGTTTGCATTAATATCGCTTAACAGAATTATTATGGCCTTACCATTTGACATCATTATCATTTAGCAGACTAATTATTACCTTACCATTTGACACCATTATCGTTTAGCAGACTAATTATTACTTTTCCAGTATACATCAGTTCGGTTTAACAGACTAGTTATTTATTACCTTACCAGTTGAGATCGGTGTGGTTTAAGTGAAGTTGATTAAACTCAATTATTCTTTACCAAGTTTATCTAGTAAAGGCTGAACAGACTAAAATATCAAGTGAACAGAGTGACCTCAGTAAGGTTGATCAGGCTAGCTTACTAGGATCATCCTAGTGTCGTTGAAAGGGCTAAATTAATTTCCTTTATCGTTGATATTTTGAGTAGGTAGTGAACATACTTGGGCGAGTTCTTTTGGCGTGTTTGGTAAAAACGCAATGATAACAAAATAAGTTTATTTATTCGAGTCCCCCGATAGGACAGCGGTAAGTTTGTAGACGTACAATGCAAAAATCTGGTGTTCGGTTTGCGATGGAAACTGTAGATAGCTCAAAGTAGCTTTACTCTAAAAATATATATTTATTTCTTCGACTCCACATTTTGCGTAATTACGATGAGATTAAATTCACAAATAAATAGCGTATCAATAGAAATTCATGTTACTTGTTTATTTGTAATTAAGCACAAAGCTACACAATGGGCTATCTGTGCTCTTCCCACCACGGGTATCGAAACCCGGATTCTAGCGTTGTAAGTCCACAAACATACCGCTGTGTCCTGTTACTTGCTAATCTTCTCGTACTTACGGTACTTCTTTTTTTTTTACTTCGTTTAAAACACAAATTCGAAATTTACAGTGCTGAACTAACTAACTAGCTAGATGACTCAATCGACAGTCTATTCTAGTCTCAGTTAATATGCGTATATATATATATGTGTGTGTGTGTGTGTGTGTTGTTTTTCAACTTTCAAGAAAATCCTAACTGTTAAGCCACACACTCATCACGTCACGTTGAAAAGACCTCTAGCCAAAAAAATAAATATATATATATATACACATTTCTACATTAAGGAAAACATAGTCTATAACAACACGTGTATAATGTTGCTTACATGAGGCACTACGTATGCTAGGTATTTGATCAATATTTCTATTTTACATTACAAGATTCTAAAGTGAAATTTATTTTCATTTGTAAGGTATTTTTATCTTGTATTTTTACTATATATACTATATACACTTTGGAATGATGACATTTAAAATACAGTCCGGCCTTTTTCAGGTTTATTAAATCACAGCTTTGACCCCTTTTAGAGTTTCTCTATGTGATAGATAAAAGGAAAATGATCACACCCTAACATTTAGGCCTATCTTCTTCAGGAATAAACGATGGTTAGTTTTAAGATTTAAGCTCGAAGCTATACAAAGGTTAACCGTACATAGCTATCCCTAATTTTGGACTGATATACCAGAGGGAAGGTAGATAAGCTAATCAACACTATTCAACGCCATCTCTTTCTGTATTTTAGTTCGGCAAAACAGTAGGATATAATCTTAATTCTTATGTAGCTCTAAAATGCGGAGTGTGTTTTTGCAGTAAAGGGGCGCAAACTATGAATTCTCGAATTCAAAATCTGGGCATGCTAACCACCAAGCTACAACTAGCCCACATTGGTCAAGAAAGGAACGTCAAATTCTCCAGTTTACCCATAAAGTTGGATGGTATATCTGTCGAAAGGAACATCACATGGTCCAGTTTACCCATAAAGTTGGATGGTATATCTGTCGAAAGGAACGTCACATGGTCCAGTTTACCCATAAAGTCGGTTGGTATATCTATCGAAAGGAACATCACATTCTCCAGTTTACCCATAAAGTCGGTTGGTATATCTGTCGAAAGGAACGTCACATGGTCCAGTTTACCCATAAAGTCGGTTGGTATATCTGTCGAAAGGAACATCACATTCTCCAGTTTACCCATAAAGTCGGTTGGTATATCTGTCGAAAGGAACATCACATTCTCCAGTTTACCCATAAAGTCGGTTGGTATATCTATCGAAAGGAACATCACATTCTCCAGTTTACCCATAAAGTCGGTTGGTATATCTGTCGAAAGGAACGTCACATGGTCCAGTTTACCCATAAAGTCGTTTGGTATATCTGTCGAAAGGAACGTCACATTCTCCAGTTTACCATAAAGTCGGTTGGTATATCTGTCGAAAGAACATCAC
>NW_013669226.1:72084-85834 GCF_000517525.1 Limulus polyphemus
CGGTTGGTATATCTGTCGAAAGAAACGTCACATTCTCCAGTTTACCCATAAAGTCGGTTGGTATATCTGTCGAAAGGAACGTCACATTCTCCAGTTTACCCATAAAGTCGTTTGGTATATCTGTCGAAAGGAACGTCACATGGTCCAGTTTACCCATAAAGTCGGTTGGCATATCTGTCGAAAGGAACGTCACATTCTCCAGTTTATCCATAAAGTTGGATGGTATATCTATCGAAAGGAACGTCACATTCTCCAGTTTACCCATAAAGTCGGTTGGTATATCTGTCGAAAGAAACGTCACATTCTCCAGTTTACCCATAAAGTCGATTGGTATATCTGCCGAAAGGAACGTCACATTCTCCAGTTTACCCATAAAGTCGGTTGGTATATCTGTCGAAAGGAACGTCACATGCTCCAGTTTATCCATAAAGTCGGTTGGTATATCTATCGAAAGGAACGTCACATTCTCCAGTTTACCCATAAAGTCGGTTGGTATATCTGTCGAAAGAAACGTCACATTCTCCAGTTTACCCATAAAGTCGGTTGGTATATCTGTCGAAAGGAACGTCACATTCTCCAGTTTACCCATAAAGTCGGTTGGTATATCTGTCGAAAGCATTAAGTTGTCCTCGTTTTTTGTTGTTTTTCTAAAAGGGTTTCTCGGCACTATTAATTGGTCGGGTTTCCTTTTTGTGAGAAAAAGTAATTGTCTCCTCCATATTGTATTGCTAGTTTTTTAATATTCTACCGAACAGTTCTGATACTAAAACAAACAGTGTACATTGGTCTAAAGTTACCTACATCGTTTTGTTTTTGTTTGTTTGTTTTACCTCATAGTAGTTTTTAATGGTTCAAAATCTTTGCCGTCCTGGCACATTCTTTTTAAGAATATATTACTTTTTTCACCCTTTTGAAAAGCAAGTATTAAAAGGTTTTCCAAGTGTGATCACTCATACTTTATAATGCAACAGTTAAACGCATTCTCGGTCCTATCTTAAAGGTATTAGTTTCTAGTAAATATAAAACTTCATGTAATCCTTTTCAGTAAGGTCTTATTTATAAATTAAAGGCATGAGCTCAGCATATTAATTTTTCACAAATTCTGTAAGATTACAAATGATTTTAATTTTACTATTTCTATCAGAACGAAGTAGCGTCATTCCTACATATTCTTCAAGTTTTATGTAAATTTAGGTTTGCTGTGATGAGAAAAAGACAATTAAAAATGCCATTTGTAAACGTTCAGCTTGTTAAGAGGCCCCACTTACGAATATTAAGTTTAATTAGCTATACTTGAAAAAAATTATAACAATCTGATATTTTAGTATATCAACAAAAGACAAAGTTATCCTCATGAGGATTGTTTTTGTCGTTACATTGCATTAAATAAACTGGATTAGGCGAATACTTTGTACAATAACCCTTGTCAACAGTTATTTCTGTACAGGTTTAAGTTCCCTAAATGTCGTATGTTTCAACTTTATATAGTTTTTTAAAGTGATATTTGCAACTGACTTCTTAATTGAGGTGACAGTCTATTGATTTGTTTATTTAAGACTAAAAAGTAAATTACATAAATTCCAATACTCAAAAAATTTAAACCTGAAGAAAACTCGCTTGATTATTCAACTTTGAAATTAGTTGTCTTTCCTTAAAGAAATTAGATGAAGTGAAATTCAATGGGCATTACACAGACAGCCCAATGTGTAGCTTTGGGCTTAACACAAAGAATCAAAATTATTCAAACATTTTTTTTACAAAAAATATCCAACATCCAGCTTGAAATAGAGCAATAAACATCCTACTAAAACTTATGGCTAAATATATATTTATTTGTGTATGGTGCGCTTGTTCATTAAAAGATACTGAAATGAGAATTACTATTAATACTGTAATACTTATAAGTTTATTTGTGATTTAAATGTTAGTGAACTAGGTGGATCATAGGAGTACACGACTGGTGTCTTATGTAAGCAATGACGTACTTCATTTTCATTATAACTAGTTTTTATTACATGTTATAATGTTTAAAAATTATGAATGCATTTTTAACTTAATTGTTAAATTATGAAAATTATTTTGAACTGTTGTCTTAGTCTCCTGAGCTGTCCGAACCTTGTTTGATATGATAGGGATTAATAGCTGAAAATAACTTTAACAGCCAACTGATGATTTAGTGCAGTCTATTAATTGGTGTGGTTTGTTTTGAATTTCGCGCAAAGCTATACGAGGGCTATCTGCGCTAGCCGTCCATAATTTAGCAGTGTAAGACTAGAGGGAAGGCAGCTAGTCATCACCACCCACCGCCAACTCTTGGGCTACTCTTTTACCAACGAATAGTGTGATTGAACGTCACATTATAACGCCCCCACGGCTGAAAAGGCGATCATGTTTGGCGTGACGGGGATTCGAACCCGCGACCCTCAGATTGCGAGTATTTAATAATTATGGATCTTTGATTCTTTTAGTAAATTAGTTTTATAGGATCGATTTTATTGATTTATAAGTTAAGTTTTAGTTCTGGTATATACTGTTAGCTTACTTTTGATTCAAAAATGTTCATGATGAAACGAGACCAGATCATTTATACCATACCAGGTAATTTACACACAGATAAAAGTGCATTCTTAAGTCGACATTTTAGTTTATAACTTCTTGATATTCGATGTTTATTTAATCTGAGCTGTATTATCTAAAATCAGCTAAAATAACATACAAAAACAATCGTAGAATTTTTGAAGTGGAACAAATTACGATCGTAGCTATGTAAACGTATCTCTAATGTCATTACGATCGTAGCTATGTAAACGTATCTCTAATGTCATTACGATCGTAGCTATGTAAACGTATCTCTAATGCCATTACGATCGTGGCTATGTAAACGTATCTCTAATGTCATTACGATCGTAGCTATGTAAACGTATCGCTAATGTCATTACGATCGTAGCTATGTAAACGTATCTCTAATATCATTACGATCGTAGCTATGTAAACGTATCTCTAATGTCATTACGATCGTAGCTATGTAAACGTATCTCTAATGTCATTACGATCGTAGCTATGTAAACGTATCTCTAATATCATTACGATCGTAGCTATGTAAACGTATCTCTAATGTCATTACGATCGTAGCTATGTAAACGTATCTCTAATGTCATTAACTCTCCTTTGCTTACAAATTGGTAGCTGAGTAAAGTTTGCATATTTTTAAGATTTTCAATTCATCACTTAATCTAGCTGTAGGTTTATCTAACTTATTTTGTTGTATTACACTAAGTTTTTGTTGGTCAAAATATTGCTCATTTGATCCTAAATCAGTTTAATTGAAAGGTGCATATATAAATATGGCGAAATATAAAACAAAAATTGTCGGAAATCTTTGGGGAGAAAATTCACAAGGTTTATATTGATGTAGACACAAAGTCCGTATTCACTTGTATTATCTTTTTTTAAGAGTACAATTTATAGACTACTCATTTATCATTTAAAATTACCTATATAAACTTTGTTTCAATGTCCATTGTGAAAGTTATTCGTATTGTTTTGTTTTAGTTGATGTTAAGTACAAAACTACGCAATTGGCTACTTGTGCTCTGCCCATCACGGGTATTGAAACCCGTAATTTAGTGTCATAAGCCTGCAGACTTACCGCTGAAGTACTGGGGGCTGTTTGTTTCGATTAACAATTTTATAAACTCTGGTTCATTGCTGATTTCGAAAGCCGTATGTATTGTTTATTCCAAATAACAGTTATATATATACATTAATGTAACTAAAATAACGATTTATATCTCCAGCAAGTATCTTTACTAGGTTTATATTCATTTCGTTAGGAGCTATCGATAACCTACATGTTCAGTGTTTCAATTAACAGTCATACAAACTTTGATTCTTTATACATACTGAAAAAATTACTTATAGTTCACTTTAATTAACAGTTATGTAAACTTTAGTTCATTATTAATTACGGAAGCAATACACGCAACATTTAATTCTGACAGCTTGTTCAGATACTATTTAACTTGTATATCAAGCATCCTAGGTACATCGAAGTTAATTTAAAATACAAGTTAAACTAAATTTCGATGGATCACATTGAAAATACATAGGGTGATGTTATTCACAGGTTTTATGTTCAGTTCATGAAAAAGCCTACTTTATGTCTTTGTAAATATATAGACATAACCCCACTGAAATTCCCATCCGGTGCCGGTGCACTTTTACCCCTAAATATTACGGCTGGTCCAAAGTGTACAACCAGCATATGTGCATAGTTTAGTGTGTTGTAAGGTCGAGGTTATGTTGCAATTTCGCTTGGTAAACATTTCAAGTTATAATCCTTGTCTTTGTCCTCTGTTCTTGACCCATTAAATCATGGGTAATGAAGATTGTAGTTACCATTTGTTTGTGTTTTTCAAGTGTTATTTTACATCCTAATATTTGTCTAATACATAGTCCTTCAAAAGACTGGTCCATAAATTATCACACCGAGTTAGGTGCTGCTTTGCCTAATTTCTCTGAAATATTAAACTCTGCAGTGACGATGCCTCTGTGTCGATAGTGGTTATCTTGTAATGGCAGAGTGTGCCTCTTTTGTACTGTCACTCACTGATGTGTATGAAATAGCTACAAATTCTCGCCATCTACTTGCGGTTCTCTTACAGTTTCGGGTTTCCATTCATCCTCAAGGTCCCTCGTGTCACAATACAAGAGGTGAGGGAAAGAGGGGAGGGGTGCCAATGTTTCTCTCTCTTTGGCATGATGTTGGACCATTTCCTTTGATTCTTGAAGGAGCTTATTCATGAAAACGTTTTTGTATTCCGAAACCAATGGCTGGCTCCAGAGATTGTAATTTTATTTAAGGAGGTACAATATCGAAGAATATATAATACAAGGACGTCTGTTTGCATCTTCTAAGAGCCCAGGCGATTTAAGTGTCTGGAATTTTATTTACATAAACGGGTGAATTACTTGAAGTGAATGAACTTTCACAAATACTGACACATAATTTTTACGTGCATATATCAAATCTGTTTCTACGGAAATGCAATAAGTTCGTATTCGTTATGTGTTGCAAGGACGTGAAATTAGAGTGTCAAGATCATATAAACTTCATGACGCGTTGTACTTTCTTGTTAGACAAATGGGGAATTCTTAACTGTAACGTTGTCTTTTCACTGCATAATTATCTAGTGACATAAACATGTGAATGAACAGTAATATGGAATTAATCAAATTATAAAACTAATTACAGAACACTCACCAAATTCCATACAGTTCACATAGTTAACAGAAAAAAGTTCGTTACAGCAATATATGAATTCCATACAATTCACACAGTTGACATAAACCAAAGTTATCAATAGCAATATGTGAATTCCGTACAGTTTTCACAGTTGACAGAAACCAAGTTATCAATGGCAATATGTGAATTCCGTACAGTTGACAGAAACCAAAGTTATCAATAGCAATGTGTGAATTCCGTACAGTTCACACAGTTGACAGAAACCAGTTTACAAAGAACACTTAGTACAATTGTTCCGTTTTCGTAGCAGTTGTTGTTTCTGTGTAAGCTAACGGTACCTTGAAAATGGATTTAGACCCGAAACGTTTAAATAAAGTAACAACATTGTCATCAATTGATGTTTTCTTTCTTCTCAACCCCGCCCGACCCCCTTTTTAAGATTAACAAATGTTTATAATTTTCGCGTTATTATTCTGCGTTCAAATCCAACTTTCGTGAGAAACGTATATGAAGTGTAACAGAATGATGAACTTTTGAAATATATATTTACAGGATTCGTCAAAGAGTTCGTAAAAATATATTTGTCGTGCTTATTATATTACTGTTTATATTTGATTTTACTTAGTGACGAAGGACTGCGAATGTACGTATATTGTCTTTATGTCTTTACGTTGCAAATGTTATCAAACTATTGTTTTATTGTACATTAATATATTCAGTAACACATTTTAGGAATACATAATTAAAGATTTATTCGGGCTTAGATTTTTATTTGTTATTTGGGGGTTTTAGGAGAGAGTGCGGACCATTATATATTACGTTTTCCAGCGATGTTCTATCTATTGGCGCATTCCAGCATTTTATATGAAGCTTGATTTTCGAGTTATTCTGTCTATAGTTTTTATTTTCAGGTTATTTTGGGGTGTGTGGCTGTGAAGTAGTTTTTTTTTTTAAGTCTTCTAGTGATCCTCTATCTATAATGAAAAATGATTCGTGCCTGCATTTTATATGACCTATAGTTTTCGAGTTATTCCTGTATATAGTTATTATTTTCAGTTTTTTAGGAGTGTACGTATGTGTACAGGGTGTTTAGGCCTTCCAGTGGTTCTCTAGTTAAAAATTATTTATGTCTGCGTTCTATATTACCTTTGGTTATTAAATTATTTATGTTTATAGTTTTTAGGAGTGTGTTTGTTTCTGCACGTACAGGGTTTTTAAAGCCTTCCAGTGGTCCTCTATTTACAAAATACAAACAATAAATAGGAATAACTCGAAAACCAAGGGCTATATAAAACGCAGACATGAATCATTTCAGGTTTTTAGGATTGTGTGTACAGGGTGTTTAGGGTCTTCCAGTGGCTCTCTAGTTAAAAATGATTCATGTCTGTCAATCCCACATTTCTAATAATGGCCGTGGTTAGTGTTGACTATCAGTCTTTCCTTTAGTCTACCATTTCTAAATTAGGATCGGCTAATAATGGCCGTGGTTAGTGTTGACTATCAGTCTTTCCTTTAGTCTACCATTTCTAAATTAGGTTCGGCTAATAATGGCCGGTTTTTAGTGTTGACTATCAGTCTTTCCATTAGTCTACCATTTCTAAATTAGGTTCGGCTGGCGCAGATATCCCTCGAGTAGCTTTGCGCGAAATTCAGCAAACAAGCAAACAACAAAATATCTTAGTTATGCTAGTATTTTTTCAAGGTTCTGTAAACATATAGATTTTGAATGACAAATTGAAAAGATTAGCTAATTTATGATGTGCATCTATGACTGAACAAACACTAGTGCATGACTATGTTTAGCCAGCATTACTCTGAATAACATTATATACGATATAACCACCATATTTATATGTGTATGATTTAAGTACTAATCGTTTTTGAACATCCACTGTTATATATATCTATGGCTCCCCAAACACTAGTAAATATCTATTATTCAAAAATCATCACCGTAAATATAATGTTTAACCATCGTTGTTACTAACTTTTGTTTGTTTCAGAATTTTTGCGCAGAGCCTGCCCTAGTTTTGAGCTGATAACACTGGCAATGGATTTATTTATGGAGAGAACAAAGTATAATAGTAAAGACGAAAACAATTTGCAAAACATTTTTATTTACAAAGTTCGAACATTTATTCCATCTCCAGCAAAATCTGAAAATATTGTTATAAAAATATTTGTTAATAAATGTTATGGTATCATTAATCATTAATAGAGTAATAATGGTAAACGAAAATGAAAAGAAACTATATATTACGAATGTATCATGAATTACAAGTTGCATGAGACAAATGTAACTATTCTTAACAAACAGTTAAGACTCAACTTAACTCATTTAACATTTTGTAATGCTTATTGAAAATGGTGGAGGTTAGGACTCTTAAAATTGTAGAAATATAAAGTGGTTTATTTCTACTACAATGTTTTTTTTTATGTCTAAATATTGGGATAACTGCTTTCCCAAAACTGGCTGCAAACAGCGAAAGACAGTAGGAGTTGAGGACATGTGGGTTTAAGCACTCAACTCCTAATCCCTAATTGATTCTCCGTGGCTGCTAACTAGTTCGAAATCTGCGTTTGGATCATGTCTGATAGATGGAATATCCCCTTTTGGGAGCTATGATCACAAACATTTGCCATTATGATTTAATGATAATGACAAGGATTGGGAATGGACAAATGTTTTGGTTTTGTTTAAATATCATGGTGAGTGTTGTTGCTTTGATTTGTATAACACAATTATGTGTATATTAGACATATGACATTATGTAAGTAATGATTGAATCATATATATAGATATGTGTATGTATATGTATATGTATATATATAATTCAATCATTACTTCTACACTTCTAGTTTAAGTATCATTTGTGTATTTGTAATCCATCCACTACTACTATACTCTTAGTTTAAGTACCACTTGTGTATCTATGATCCAGCCACCACTATTATACTCTTAGTTTTAGTACCACTTGTGTATCTATGATCCAACCACCACTATTATACTCTTAGTTTAAGTACCACTTGTGTATCTATGATCCAACCACCACTATTATACTCTTTAGTTTAGGTATTACTTGTATATCTGTGATCCATCCACTACTATTATACTCTGTAGTTTAAGTATTACTTGTATATCTGTGATCCAACCACCACTATTATACTCTTAGTTTAAGTACCACTTGTGTATCTATGATCCAACCACCACTATTATACTCTTAGTTTAAGTACCACTTGTGTATCTATGATCCAGCCACCACTATTATACTCTTAGTTTAAGTACCACTTGTGTATCTATGATCCAACCACCACTATCACACTCTTTAGTTTAGGTATTACTTGTATATCTGTGATCCATCCATCACTATTATACTCTGTGGTTTAAGTATTACTTATATATCTGTGATCCATCCACCACTATTATGCTCTGTTGTGATCCATCCACAACTTTTGTGTTAAACTCTAACAATGTTAAATTTTAGCAAAAAAAAAACAGGAAACGATTTCGGAATAAACCTGCACATTGTTTGTTGTTGTTTTATTGTTATTTTACTTTCAAACACCACATTGAAGAATACAATATTCCACTGACCAGAGGTGATTGCAAGAAAGTGATACAAGCCGTAAAGTCATTGAATTGCCTGTAGTAGGCTGATATTGACTCTACAGCTACGAAGTATTAGATTGAACTACTATCACACTCTATTATGATAAAACATTATATTGAATTTCAAAAAAAAAAAAAAAACGTACAATAGCATCTAATTGGGTTGAAATTGGAATCATTAAATCTTATCAGTATGATTTCGATTAATACTAATTATGTCTTACGTTGATCTTTAACCATGTTTTTCATGATTAAAAGTTTATGTTGACGGAGAAGTAGCACGTAATACGCCTTGTTAATTTTAATTATATTTATAAAATACTGTGTAAACTTTACTTATTTTATACAAATCTAGATAGTATTTTTTAGGATAAATTTCCACAAAGATTGTTTAGTTCTTTCCAAAGTTATACCTGGTGAACGAAATATACATTAACGACAAATGTTACTCGTTACTGGCTCAAAATTAACAATCTAAAGGCTTTAACTATTTGATAAGTGTTTTTACACAGATATATGAACATTTAAATTGATTTTTACAAATTCTGGTTTGCTGTTGCTGTTTTTCTTTCAGAAGATAATTGGTGAGTAAAATAGTTACAACATGTTTTTCTTACAGAAGATAACTGGTGAGTAAAATAGTTATAACATGTTTTTCTTACAGAAGATAATTGGTGAGTAAAATAGTTACAACATCATGTTTTTCTTACAGAAGATAACTGGTGAGTAAAATAGTTACAACATGTTTTTCTTACAGAAGATAATTGGTGAGTAAAATAGTTACAACATCATGTTTTTCTTACAGAAGATAATTGGTAAATAAAATAGTTACAACATCATGTTTTTCTTACAGAAGATAATTGGTAAATAAAATAGTTACAACATCATGTTTTTCTTACAGAAGATAATTGGTAAATAAAATAGTTACAACATCATGTTTTTCTTACAGAAGATAACTGGTGAGTAAAATAGTTACTTCTACAGAAAAGGCCGATAAGACGTAAATCACATTTCGAATTTAGTTATCCCTTTCGAAGAAAAACTTTTCATAAGCCGAACACCCAAATCATCGTATTTACCTTAATAAAACAAAGGAGATCCTAATGTGGGGAGCGTGGTGTATTTTTATCTTGTGCCAGCTCGTTTCACTACCAGTCATCAGATCAGAAGAAGCATTTCATTTAAGGGACCGACATGATAATCTTAGGTACAGAGTCTTCAACGACAAAAACTTGGTTACTTCAGAAGATAAAGCAGAGGTATCATATTTACTTAATTTTTTTTACAAATGTTTGTGGGTTCACTTATAATAAACTAAAGTTAAAAATGTTTTAAACAAAATTCATATAGTCTGTTGTTGGAAGGTTAACTTGTTAATAACAATATTTTCATTTATTTTTGGCAAGAAAATTTCATATCCGTTTACACTTCTTTTATTATTCAGGTTAATTTGTTCCATTGTCTTCTTTTGAGTTAACTCTTTTATTTCTGTCAATATAATGTGGACCTCTCTTTATAGTTTTTCAATTTTATTCTTTAGTTTTCTGTCGTTTATCTGTTTACATTATTGTTTTTTCTTCCTATAATTCTATCAACTTTTGAATTTTTTTCGCAACTTTGAATCAGTATACGTTTACCTCGCCATTGTTTCAGATAGTTTATCTTGCCACATCCACTGCAGTTTTGATGCGCCAGTACAAGTCTCTAGCCACATTATCTATCCTAGCTGGGGTGGTATATGGAGAAACATAGACAGCAACCAGTACTTATATACAGCCACTAGTATTCATATATAGCTATCAGTACTCATATATAGCCACTAGTATTCATAGACAGCCACTGGTACTCATATACAGCCACTAGTATTCATATATAGCTATCAGTACTCATATATAGCCACTAGTATTCATAGACAGCCACTGGTACTCATATACAGCCACTAGTACCCATAGACAGCTACTAGTACTCATATACAACCACTAGTATTCATAGACAGCCACTGGTACTCATATACAGCCACTAGTACCCATAGACAGCTACTAGTACTCATATACAACCACTAGTATTCATAGACAGCCACTGGTACTCATATACAGCCACTAGTACCCATAGACAGCTACTAGTACTCATATACAGCCACTGGTACTCATAAACAGCCACTAGTATTCATAAACAGCCACTAGTATTCGTAGACAGATACTAGTACTCATATACAGCCACTAGTACCCATAGACAGCCACTAGTACTTATATACAGCCACTAGTACTCATATACAGCTACTAGTACTCATATACAGCCACTAGTATTCATAGACAGCTACTAATATTCATAGACAGCTACTAGTACTCATATACAGCCACTAACATTCATAGACAGCCACTAGTACTCATATACAGCCACTAGTATTCATAAACAGCCACTATTATTCATATACAGCTACTAGTAGTCATATATAGCCATAGTAGTCATATACAGCCACTAGTATTCATATATAGCTACCAGTACTCATATATAGCCACTAATATTCATTGACAACCACTAGTACTCATATACAGCCACTAGTACTCATATACAGCCACTAGTATTCATAAACAGCCACTAGTACTTATAGACAGCCACTAGTACTCATATACAGCTACTAGTACTCATAGACAGCTACTAGTACTCATATACAGCCACTAGTATTCATAGACAGTCACTAGTGCTCATAGACAGCCACTAGTATTCATAGATATCTACTAGTGCTCATATACATCCATAGTCGTCATATACAGCCACTAGTACTCATATATAGCTACTAGTACTCATATACAGCCACTAGTACTCATATACAGCCACTAGTATTCATAGACAGCCACTAATACTTATAGACAGCCACTAGTATTCATAGATAGCTACTAGTACTCATAGACAGCCACTAGTACTCATATGCAGCTATTAGTACTCATAGACAGCCACTAGTACTCATATACAGCCACTAGTATTCATAGACAGCTACTAGTACTCATATACAGCCACTAGTACCCATAGATAGCTACTAGTACTCATATACAGCCACTAGTACCCATAGACAGCCACTAGTACTCATATAAAGCCACTAGTAGTCATATACAGCCAGTAGTAGTCATATACAACCACTAGTACTCATATACAGCCACTAGTACTCATATACAGCCACTAGTATTCATAAACAGCCACTAGTATTCATATACAGCCACTAGTACTCCCACGGAAAACTTATGATGCAGCGCATCACGTTTGTTTGCTTCTTAGATGTGGATACTCACTGATCTTATCAAGTGTTTATTCCGATACTTGGCAGTCTTACCGACATAAGTAGGAATTTCTACAACTGACGTGCTACTGATAATCATTTATCCTTCTGAAGAGGTTGTTTACTGAGTTAAATGCGGGTAAAGCGAGAAAGAGAATCAAATTACTTAACGAAGATTTAATAGAAAATGTAACGAACTAAAACAGTTTATTCTCTTCTCAGTTTTAAACCTTTCATATAAATACTTTGGCTAATTATTAAGTTAACGAACAATTTTAGTTTTAAATGCTAATACTAAATTTGGGAAATAAGAATTAAGATTATTTCAATAATTATTAGTATATTCCAGCACACATTATAATAGAAATTAGATGTTCAATATGTCGAAACGGAAAAGGTGTTGCTATTTAGACATGATAAACGTTTGTGGACTTCCCACAAATATCATTATCTTGATATTTTCAACCTGAACAACACTCACACAGGCTATATGGCCAGTTAAGTGATACCAGGCACATTTAGAACTTCAAACAAATATTTTGTGTGTTCACCTTATGATCACAATAGGCTAAACGGCCTGGTCAGAGAACCCTGTGACTGGCTTAGTCATCTCTAATTTTGAGCTGATAGCGGAGGGAAAGCGACCAGAATTCTTATAATGCAACAACAGTCGAAAGTTTAAAGTGTATGTGGTAGTACCTCATCTCGAACCAGAAATATTAAGGTCTCCCATTCGATACGCTAATTACTATACCAGAAGTAGAATAATCAATCAGCAGCATCCACTTCTTGAATCAGCCACTCTTAATTATGTAAGTGCAGGATATCTCGATTCGAGTCTTGGACTTTGAGGACCTCAGCCCAGCACACAAGTGATGCCTGACAACAGACGACTGATACTTTTTTATAATTACTGATTACTTTCCCTCCACTTCTCCTATAATCAAATGAAACATTCGTTGATACGAAATAATCTACTGTTGCTCACATAAAAAGTATATTGTAGAAGTAATTTATTACACGTTCCTTATTAACGTGATAGCAGTTATCTGCAACAGTTATATGTTAATATTTTAGCAACAGAAGGTTCTCATTTAGCGAATAAAAGTATACATACGGGGTCAGCAAGCCAAAGTTTGCAGTTTGGCATGCAAAAGCTTAAGGTAACACCTTTTGAAATAGAAATTTAAATATAAGCAAGTAAACAGTTAAAATAATTACTTTATGCAAATTATCAAACTTGTCAATTAACAATAAAGTTCCGAACATATGGGTAATGGTAAGAACAAAACATGTACCTTCCGTTTTTTTTTTCCTATTTATATGCTTGGCCTATTGGTTAATGTACCAAGCTGCAGATCAAATGTTTCAATCATTGGGCTGAACACACTCTACACTTTCAAGTGTAATCACGTTATAAAAGTAAAAGGCAATCCCGTTGTTCAGTTCAAAATGCCTTACAAAGCACCTATAGCGGTGAATGCTTCTGACTGGCTACTCTCCGTTTTGTTCAGTAGTTCGAATTTAGAGTTGGCCAAAACTAAACTTCAGGGATCTCTGACTTTGCTGTTGAAAACTCAAATATTCTATTTTGTCCACCTTATTAAATACAGCATTTCCT
>NW_013669226.1:86834-93720 GCF_000517525.1 Limulus polyphemus
AAACTTACGAGGGTAATCTCTAGTACTTTAGCTGTTACGTAAACTACTAAATATTACTTATTTGACCCACCTTATTAAATACAGCATTTTCCTTTACGCATTCCCTTGGCAACACCTGAATGTTGATGTTTTAAAAAGAAAATTTAACTCCATCTGGGAGTTCTTGATGGTCATCTTGTTGGAGAACGTAAGTGATGTGTTTTGCTCTTTCTTCTAGGAGGTTCTGGCGAGATATGGTTACTTGAAATGTGACTCTAGGAGACAAAAGCGAAGCCTATTTTCAGGTTTCCTGAATGTAATTCCAGATGAAGGAGGAAGGACTAGCATTTCCCGTACTTGCAGCAAAATGGAAGTGGAGAATGCCATAAAAAACTACCAGAAAACGTACAATATGCCGCAAACTGGTCGTTTGGATTCCGATACTTTGCGCGTCATGAGCGAATCACGTTGTGGAAACTCTGATGACGAATCATCTGCAGTTCCTTTTCAGCCATTATCTAATGTCGGCCTAAAACGTAAGTGCGGGCTGAGGCAAAACCTAAGATATATAAACTGTTTTTCTTTAAAAACTTTCTATACGTTTTTCACCAATACATCATTATTTTTGAGCTGTACGTTTTTTTAAAAGTTCAATATTTGATGGTTGTGTATTCTTGACCTCGGTTATTATATTTTGAATATTAAAGTGACGTCAGACTTAATGAAAGATACTATGTATGCATTACTCTGAGAATTGAGCGTTATTTTGGGTCATCGGTACAGACGGTTGAAACATTCTCTAGTTAAGATATTTCTTTTTTGTTCGAAAATAGTTCTATTTTTCATTCTTACTCGGCCCGGCATGGCCAGGCGGCTAGGGCGCTCGAGTCGCAATCTGCGGGTCGCAGGTTCGAATCCCCATCACACCAAACATGATCGCCCTTTCAGCCGTGGGGGCGTTATAATGTGACGGTCAATCCCAGTATTCTTTGGTAAAGGAGTAGCCCAAGAGTTGGCGGTGGGTGGTGATGACTAGCTGCTTTCCTCTAGTCTTACACTGTTAAATTAGGGACGGCTAGCGCAGATAGCCCTAGTGTAGCTTTGCGCGAAATCCATAACAAACAAACAAACATTCTTACTTAAAGATATTTCTGCTTTCTACTCGTATTCAACGAATTTTTTTCTGTTTCCATCATTATTGGAAGATATTTCTGTTTCCATCATTATTAGAAGATATTTCTGTTTCCATCATTACTGGAAGATATTTCTGTTTCCTTCCTTATTTGAAGATTATTCTGTTTCCATCATTATTGGAAGATATTTCTGTTTTTATTTTTATTCGATGGTATTGCTGTTTAGTATTCTTTTTCGAAGACATTTCTGTTTTACATTCTCGTATGAAGATAATTCTGAGTAGTATTGAAGTGGTCATTTTAAAGTGTGATATTCCATCAAGAAACGCTTTCAGCTGAGACAAATACACTCCACAACAGTATTTTATAGTATGTTATTTCCTCTTTTTTTTTCTTAAATTGTATCAATAACAGATAATACAAACGAGAAAATAACAAAACGCATTTTCCTGAGCTAGTTCTGTTAAGAGAAACTCTCCAATTTAAATCAAACTATATACTTTATTTTCTTAAAACGTACATTATAAAATATGTTGTTAAATAACACAATTAACTGCTTTACAGAAAGTTTTATTAGCTGGAAGTAATGAATGATTTTCACCATATCTTGCTAAACCTAATAATTACTGGCTGGCTTTGTCACAAATAAAAGCGATGGTAAAGTTAGCTTAAAATCATCTCTTTTCTTATCTGCAATAACGTAAGTTTATGAACTATGTAGCTCAACAAAATAAACTTTAATTAAAAACATCAGATATTTATTCAGCCACAAAGTTGTTGTTATGTGCAACAGACTTCAAATTAAATCATCAGATGTTTCTCCAGCCACAAATTTGCTCCCACATGCAATAAACTTCAAATAAAACCATCAGATATTTCTCCAACTACAAAGTTGTTGCTACGTGCAATGATCTTCAAATAAAAGCATTATATATTTCTCCAGCCACAAAGTTGTTGCTACGTGCTTGATACACCTTTGTAACAGTCTCGACAACTACACAGAATAATGTAACAAGCATTTTTTTGGTGAATGACCTAACTGGTAAAGTACACTGCTTTTACAATTCAGTGACATACTGAAAACTAGACAGATTAAAATGTACCTCAATGGATGTCGTTCTACCATGTTTCCTCTGTTTGTTTGTTTCGGGTATTCGCCCAAAGCTACACTAGAAATATCTGCGCCTAATTTTGAACTGATAGACTAAAGGGAAGAAAGCTAGTCAGCAACATCTACCACAATTCTTTCAACTAGTACGGTGTTGCCGTCATCTTTATATTGCACCCACGGTCCCAAAGTACACATTGCGATTTTGCGGCAATGAAACGCAAACGATGAATCTCGGATTAACAGTCTTGCACTTTAGCCACTCAGCCACGCCTGGCCTCTCTGTTTCCTCTACCTTCCATTGTTTGAATTGGCTTACATATTTTGAGTGTGTTGCCATGGTAAGTGTTTAACGTTTTTTATTACTCAGGCGTCTTTTGAAAGTATTATTTTGAGGAGATTAAAATGACGTCGCTAACTAACACTAACAATAACAGAAATACGATTCACTGTTGTAACAGGCACCCATTGTGGAAGAACAACAGGAAAAACGTGATAGGTTTGAAATTGAAACATTTCAACTTTGGTTTGCATCTAATTTTAACCATTATGTATAAGTTCAATAGTATTCTATCGTTTATATCATTGATATTTTATACGTAATGTATTAGTGATGATATAATGTGAAAAGACATTAGGAGTTTGTTAATTAACATACTTTCATTGATAAGTTAATTTATTATAATCTTAAATACGTGACAGTTTTTACAACCTCTGGATGTATCATTTATCAGATGTACGTTTAAAAAGCATTTTTATTGAAAACTGTCTTCATATTGTCCAGTACAAGGTACTAAGACTGTGTCGACAGACTACTGAGTTTTGTTACACATGAATTAAAGTTTTATATCTTTTTTACTATTAAATCTCTCTTTACCCCGAGCAAGAAATAAGACTAAGAGCTTGGAACGCTAAAGATTGGATTTTTATACTCGCGGTGGGCATAGCACAGATAGCCCTTTGTGTAGCTTTGTGTTTAACAACAAACAAACAAACCAAAACTTTACTTTGGAGAAGTTTTGAAGGTTTAACAAAAACAACGAAAGTGTTATGTTGTCACAGTATACGTTACAACAATGAACTGGGAAATTAATTCATCTTTTACAACAAGCCGTATAATGGTAGTTTATTGAAAAATGTATTGTTATTGAAAATTGATAAAGAAACAAGAAGCAGGCAAAAATAACTGGCGAAAAGTAGAAACACATTAACTGATAAACTTTAGAAACGCGGCAGTTGTATTCTTCTCTATCTTTGCTCTCAAATACCTATTTGATACTTATACTAATCTCTGCTTCCATAACATTAACCTTATTTACTATCGTATGTAATAGAAATGTAATAAAAATATTTGCATCGTAGAAATTGCAGATCTCCAGAGCGTAAGAAGGTTTTGTTTGTTTGTCTCATTATCTGACTTGCTGAAAATGTGATATTCCCTGAAGCAAATCCATCTCAAAGAAAAACAAAACCAAACAATATATAACAGCTTGTTTAACATTCCTTGCCGTTTATTGAAGCTGATTAACTTTGATTCAAAACATAAGTACTAATGTTCTCAACAGCCAGTGTCCTTTTTAAGAAATGATCAAAGTACATACAATCATAATCTACAAATATGTTTTAAGGGTGTAAGAGAAAATTGTTCATTGAAGCAAGTGTTTGGTATAATTTATAGTGATTACACTTAAAAATGTGTTTTTCTGATAGAAATATCCCATACTGTTCAACGAAAACACCACTAAATGTTTTAATTCTCATTAAGAAAGAATATTTTAATCCTTGTCTGTCTTCCATACAATTTAAAAACCTTGTTTTTGTTGTTGTCTGTCATCCAAACAAGTGAAGAGTCGAATAATATTGTCTACCATCTATACAATTGAAGAACCTTGTGGTGTACACTAACTTCCACTCAAGTAAAGAACTTTGTTGTGTCTTCTAGACGACAATTTCCATGTAAGTCGTTCTAAACGGGAAACTTCAGAACCTTCAACATCCTTACACGACTTTATCATGAGAGCTGGCAAAGAACCTACTTCGAATTATGGTTCTCTCCCAGGCACTACTCTCTCACGCAGACTTCATTGGATGGAAGAATACGGCAAACAAATTGAAAGTGGAGCTTTTGATCAGAAACTGGAGAAGATACACGACTACATCCAGTCACGTCGAAGAAAGAAACGCTCTCTAGCCATTGGTATTCAAGGCCATGCTTTTAGTTCGGTAAGATTAACCTATTCTTATATTTGAAGGATTAATTGAGAAGTCTATGGATATCTGTACCACATTTTACCCTTGTTATAAATAACTTTCGTCAAATGTTTTTCACTATTATTAAACTAACTACCGAAATAAGCCATCAAATTTATTCAATAATGGGAATGTTGTTACATTTAAGTCAGTTTCTCTTTGTTTGTCTTTTTAATGTGTAGCTTAAGGGAGTATCCCCACATATAAAAATATATCCTTAGCTACATTATACAACAGCATTTTTTAAGTTGTGCGTCACATAACTCGGTAAGCTATATTGGGAAACTTTATACTACATTATTTGACACATCTGGTTCACTTTATGCTTTTTACAGAGTAGAAATGAACAAAACATTATTTCACTCACACGATGGGTGGTTTGCTAAACATTATTAAACACATTAAAAAATTCAGAACAAAATACTAGCCCCCAGTGGCACAGCGGTTTGTCTGCGGACTTACAATACTAGAATCCGGGTTTGATGCCCGTGGTGGTCAGAGCAAAGATAGCCCATTGTGTTGCCTTGTGCTTAACTTCAAAGAAAAACAAAAAACAAAATACTAAAATAAACACATCATGTTGGATCCCTGCTTCTTCATTTAGTATGTTTATGTTAGTGTTCCTCTTCACTCCCATAATCCACTTATTAAACTGCGTCTGGATTATGTTTCTTCATAATTAATCCATCTCCACACTTCTACTCCGTATATTAGTATTGTTCTCTAACGATTGCTTAAAACATATTCATGCTGTGAATGTTCTTTCTCCTATTCCCCATGCTACAACAATTATGGCTTCAAAAGAGACTCTCCGTTGAAATCAAACTATATTTTTCCTTCATTTCATAAAAGGTGCAACACAGAATATTTTCAAATAACAATTTACAGAATGTGTTTGTTAGTTAGAAGGAATGTAGTATTTACCCATTGACTTTATAGTTCATAACAGAAAGTAGGATTCTGTGATGAATAGTCCTTTGGCTTGCTGTTTTGATCAGATAACTGATGTGCGATTTTGACCCATTATCACTTCAAAAATGTAATCCAGATATTTAAATTATCTTATCGCCTCAAATTTGTCTTCTTTCCGTTTTCATTTTCGCTTTTTTTCTTCTATTTTCAAAACGTGAATATTTGATTTTTCCACATTGAATGCCACCTGTTTTCTTTCAACATATTTTTATAAACTTAAGATCATCGTGTTGTAACCCTTCTAATTATTCTCACTTTATGATTTGTATATGCATAAATTTCATCGCTAATGTGTTTGAAATAGTACCAGTACTCCAATATATTGTTAGATCCTCGACTTACAGATCCTATTGATGCTTTAGGAGCTGGTAACCTGGCGTCTAGTGGAGTCCGCTTACAGTAGTCAGCTTACAATAAACACACAGAGGAAAGCCCTGGCTCTGGCTTTTCGAATGTGGGGTGAGGTGATCCCTTTGCTGTTTCAAGAAGACACTCGTTCTCGAGTTGACGACGTAGATATTTTGATCGCATTTGGGCGAGGTTGGTATCTTTCATGTATTTGTGTATGTATATATTCCAACCCTCTCTAAACTATAACGTATGTTATCTGTGACATATAAATACCTTTTTTTTAATATATAAATATTGTGCCTTTGTATTTCCCGTTTTACTTGATTTTCTATTGAGCTGGTAAAGTTATCTGAAAATTAACAAGAAAATACTCAAGCCCAAACGTTAGTAGAAAAATTCAGATCATGTCCGCCATTTTTATTCTGTGTTTTCAGATCTCAAATGGCAAGACATTCTGTAAATTATAACCATTACTCTGCATCTTGTGTAGGTCTGATAGCTATAACGCATGACTCTATATCTCGTGTCGACTTATAAAAAAACAAGAATTTAATTGGAAAATTACCCCTGTATGAAGCTTTGGATCTAAATATCATTTAAAACTACAAAAATGAGAACTCCTACTAAAAATTAAAAATTAAATTCAACGTATTGCAATGTGTCATGTATTTCTTTTGTATCGATTTATCTGGAATTGTTTAAATCAGTTGAAGTGTTTACAATATTGGAAATATGTATGAGAACAGTAAATAAAATGGGTATAAATGCAAATATCATGGGATTACTCCCCTTCTATTAAACGAAAATTCAAAGCGCCATAATACAGTAATGTGTTGACATTGAATACTTTGGTTGATTTATATCTAACAATCAGACAGTGCCCCATCAACATAATACCTATAAAAGTACAGGAAGTCATACTATTCCCAGCAGTAGTGTGGTATTGCACTCATTACTTTTAGGACAGAAGCGCTACATGATAAACGTGTAGAAATCAAAGTTTGGCTAGAAAAGGCCTCTTTACGTGAAATATTGAGGCACAAATGGATGCTTCAATAGGTAGATGAAACTAGTATTGTTGCTAATAGAAGCA
>NW_013669226.1:94677-118330 GCF_000517525.1 Limulus polyphemus
CATTCGCCAAGATACGGGATAGTTCTAGAAACGTGGCATCACTCTAGTCATGTGACTCGCTGACGCAACAATACTCTTTATAGATGCATATGAATGCAGACTGTTTGGCAACTATCAATGATAGTTTAAAAAGTATAAACAGCAACAAACGAGATTTGAAAAAAAAGGTTGTTGCTGTTCTTCTGGCTTCGGCCCGGCATGGCCAGGTGGATAAGGCCATCTTGCCTTCTAATATAGAAAAGTCGTTGCTTACTCAACATTCGAGTTGAAAAAATATTCTTACAAGGTAGTCCCATTGATTTACAGAACGTGTAACTACAACGGTATTCAATGTTCAGGAAAATATTAGGATCTTGGCACACTTCCAGTCTGCCTTCACTTCCTATCTATGGCAGCAAGTAGTTTTTTTTTTTTAATATAATGTGTCAAATATTGCCAATCTTCTATTCTGGCATGTTTTCATGATATGGAAAGATAGATTTTTTTTTGAATTTCTACTTTTCCGTTATGATCTCTTTTATTATTAATAGGTTCATTAAGGACTGGATATGATGAAAAATACATTAAGACTTGAATGCTTCTTAAATACAGATTTCAATTAACCATCTACCTTGACCAAGATTGTCTTCTACCAAAAGCACATGTAATTGCATTTTTAAATCAATAAATTTGTAGAAGACAGCTACAAAATTCTATATATGGAAAACTTTGAAAGGTTTGCACCATGTTCGAGACTTGACAGTAAAAACATTGCAAATGATTATTTTCATTAGTAAATATGCTCAAAATTGCACCTGAAATTTGGCAAAACAGTATTTGTAAAAAAATGAGCATAGTACGTTTTTTAAAGAATTGTAGTACCCAAACAATTCCAGAATAATTCCAAGATAATTGTTTGCGAAATTTCTTCAATGACTGACCAGAACAAAAAATATAAATCTGAGTGATAGGACCCTATATACATACATTGTTGGATGAATGGTGAGAGGACCTTATATACATAAATTGTTGGATGAATGGTGAGAGGACCTTATATACATAAATTGTTGGATGAATGGTGAGAGGACCTTATATACATAAATTGTTGGATGAATGGTGAAAGGACCTTATATACATAAATTGTTGGATGAATGGAAAGTGACTTGTTCAACAAGAAAATTTTCTTTTTTTTTTATTTCAAAATGGTCATCATAGCGGCCATATTGGATGTCGGATCATCATGAAAACAATATCTGAAAGATAATCATTCAAGGGACATCCCTATTTAGTTTTATTGAAATTAACTTTGTGGATCTGAAGAATATAACTAGAATGTGAAACGTTTTCGAACAGAGGATGACGAGGACAAAGATGACAATAGTTCAGAAGACCTTTTAGGTCATATAAGCAAAAACATTTTTAAAATATTGATGACACACCACCAGACCATGATTAGGAACACGACAGAAAGTATTATTGCTATTTCTAGCTTTCAATGACTTTTGCAACAGGCAATATAAAATGGTCGTATATATCAGACGTAATAAGCAAGTGACACGAAAAATGTGGAATATAGAGTGTAGTGGACTGTTTACCTGGTTTTGACATCAAATTTTGTCAAGGTCAGCTGTCTTTTTTTCTTCTTTCATAAGTGTAATTGCTATGTTATTAATGTTCTTTAAGAATGTCAAGGTCTCTGTCTTTTTTTTTTTCTTTCTTTCATAAGTGTAGTTGCTATGTTATTGATGTTCTTTAAGAATGTCAAGGTCTCTGTCTTATTTCTTTCTTTCATAAGTGTATTTGCTATGTTATTGATGTTCTTTAAGAATGTCAAGGTCTCTGTCTTTTTCTTTCTTTCATAAGTGTAGTTGCTATGTTATTGATGTTCTTTAAGAATGTCAAGGTCTCTGTCTTATTTCTTTCTTTCATAAGTGTATTTGCTATGTTATTGATGTTCTATAAGAAATTTATGATTCGCTTGTAAGCTGATCATTTTTAGCGCTCCAATGTCTTGTGGTAATCTTCTTTCTGTGGTTAAATGTTTGAAAATTTGAGAAAATCTAGCACACATTTGTCACCAGTAAAATTATTTTTCTTCCCCCTGAAATTTATATTATTATGAAAAATATGGAGCATTTTGTAAAAAAACTCCCTGTGAACAAATACTACAACAGTATTAACAGTGCACCATATTAACCGGTTAGCTTAAATGTTTTCCATTTACAGCTGTGTGTTTTACAGGTGGGTTCCATATGAATATTAAAGACTAAACATATATTTATAAGTTTGCAATGTAATATCTTAACTGTGTAATACTCTTAATCCTGCTAAGTTCTAAATTATAACCATTCTCAGTGTCTATTTCATCTTCCAACATTCAAGGGTCATGTCCTCATGTACATGTTAAAAGAAATTCACCAGTAATACTCGTCAAACCGAAAATGATTCTACAAGGTACATAGAATCATTAGTAAAGTCCTATCAACTTGGTTGTCTAACAACCATTACCAATTGTTCATTGTATTGCTGCTGGCACTACTATCGTAATGTATTTAATCTTTTGATTATGACTTATTTGATAAATCCAGACTGTGGCATGCTGTATGAAATGTGTTCCATTTCTAAATTTAATTATTGTGTCAAAAATGATTAGTTTCTATTCATTGCTATCATGTCTACAAAACTTCACATTGTAGGCTACATATTAATTTTGACAGGTACTTCTGAAAACTCGACTGTGTAATGTTAGTTTCTCTAACTAGACTGTGTAATGCTTCCACTGTTTAGTCATGGACATTTTTTTTTATATATTTGTGTCTAAAACACACATTAGAACAATCAAATTGTATTTTAGAAATCCAATGTTTACCAAGGTTCATCGACAGAAATATTGAATCTTTAGACAGAGAAAAACTTATAAATCCATGACAGTTTACAGCATATGTCTATCATACTGTGTTATCCGTAAGAGTTCACAGCATATGTTTAAGAGGGAACAAAACACTACATACGATGGTAATAATATCCAGGAAAGCTCTAAGTCGACACAACATTTTGGGACTAAACCCTTCTTCAGGTGACGTTTTTTCAAAGTCGTATGTACAGAGCACATTTGAATATCCATAGAAAATGTAACAATGAGAGAACGTGCGAAACATGGTTCGAAGAGTGGTGTAACCATACTGGTGAATCAAATGTTGTAAAGAAATGATGTAAGTGAAAGAGAAGCAGGAGGAAAAGGTGTAAAGAAATATAAAACAGATATATGAGGGGGTATAGAAAGAAAAGTTGGAAGATGTCAAAAAAAAGAAATCTTTCCATTTAAACCAAGTGGAGAAATAGTTCCTAGGATATAAATAAGGCGTTGTTCTTCGCGTTCGCCTAAATACCGGTTTGTTGGTGTAAATCTTAGAACGAGTACGACTCTTGAGACTGGTAAATCAAGATTGCGATTTAACATGTGTTGTCTGTGTTTTCGAAATCTGCCACTGATTTTGCGATCAGTCTCACCAATGTACAAGTTATATACTGCATCGTATGTGACCTTTGTAACTTGTCATTCTAAGATCTACACCAACAAACCGGTATTTATGTAAACACGAAGAACAACGCCTTATTTATATCCTAGGAACTATTTCTCCACTTGGTTTAAACAATAAATGTTCTGTTTTGTACATTTACTTTAACATCTTCCCTCTATTACCCTTCACATATCTGTTTTATATTTATTTCCACCTTTCCCTTCTGTTTCTCTTTCACTTGCGTCATTTCTTTGCAACAATTGATTCGCCAGTATTGTTACATCATTTACTTTTAAGGCAATATACTCTAATTATTTTTATTTTCTTACAGATAGAAATTGTGAGGTTTAATGTTCTGTGTGTTTCAAGATCTGTCTTCCCATCATTTCTCGGGTAACGTACAAGTTTTAAAGACCAGGAAATAGATCAAATGTGTGGTGTAATGAAGTGCTAACTCTCGTTCTGTGGAACAGAAAGATGAACCCGCTCTTTTATTTTGCGATTACTGACAATCTAGCCTGCTTTGAAGTAGGTCGGAAGCATAGTTGTTGCTCAGTTAACTATGCGGTGACAGTTTGGACTAATTGAGACAAAGTCCCAAATTGCAAATTACATCAGTGAAAGAACGTTCGCCCCTTAACCTCACGGAGGGTGAGAAGAAGGGCCGGGTATACTGATTCATATTACTATAGGTCATAATGTTAAACCAAGTATGCGTGTTATTTCTGCGATGACCATCCTTTTTTATCTTTTTTTTTTCTCTAATCGTGAAGAAAGTAACGACACCATTATGTTAATTTTATTAATGGTCTGGGGAAGAAAGGAAAAAAAATTACTCTGGAGTTTAGGGGGAAGCTTGAGTTATAAGTGTTGGTAGCTTATGTTCAGTTGCATAAAAACATAAGTTAAAAAATAACTTACAATTTCCATTAGAAAATAGATTACGACTCTACACTATTAACTGCATAATATATTTTAAAGGGGCCGCACAATGCCATAAAGTTATAATTATCATTAAAATATAAAAGTGTAACTTATTTTAAGCCACTGTGATTTTCACTTTTACTGACTTAGTTTATTCCCGCTCGTTTAGTATATAGTTTTATTAGTTTAGACCATTTGAGATATAAGTTCCACAAGTTATTTTTTAACATTTTGTTCTGTAAGAAACCATTCAGCAATAGTATATCAAAATGAATCTAATGCATGCAAAAGTTGCTTTTTTTATTGCCATTTGGTGGTGATTTAATAAAAAATATCAGTTTAGATTTGGAAAATATATTGAACCATATTGACAATATAAAAATTTTATATTTAAAGGAGAGCATTTGAACTGCCCTAACCATTTTGACGGATTCGGAGGTCAACTAGCCCATGCAGTGAAATTAACCGGTAATACAGAAATCCATGTGGATGACGACGAGTATCTAACTCTGGGTTCAGAGCACGGAATCAACCTCATTAAAGTAGTAGTCCACGAAGTGGGCCATTCCCTGGGGATGTTCCACATATCAAGAAATTACTCCATCATGTATGCCATCTACTCACGATTCATCCCTAACAATAACTTCGAACTCGGATGGGAAGACCGTAAAATGGTCCAGAAAATGTATGGTGAGAGGAATAGTTTATATTTGAGAACGTACGTCATCTACCAGTTTTGATTCTGATTTTCTATGATAGAAGTTTATTCATCCGCATTGCGGTTATTTCAGTGACAAACTGTTCAGGCAAATTTTTAGTTAGAAGTGACCATATTTTTTCGATGTTTTTCAGGCATTGTTAGATATTTGTTTTGATGTACAATCAATCTAATTCGTGTGTAAATAAAATGAGTTTCACAGAATGCTGTATTTCAAGATAATATATACTTTAAGTAAAACAAAAATGCTCTATCTCAGGAATGCATTTTTTATTAATAACAAAAGAGATAAGGTTTTTGTTTTCCAAAAACTTTATATTATATGTTTCATTTGTTTATTTGTGCATTATTCACAATTACTTAAATTATTTATACAAATTTTCATTAGCTACATTTAAAATAAAAACGTTTTCAATTGAATTTGACTATAACAAAATCCTTCCTTAGTCTCATTTTATACTCTTCTACAGTTCGTAATGAACTATTTCTTTCTGTAACGTTTAGGGATCTGTGAGGGTCGTTTCGATACGGTTTTTGACTGGGTACGTCGACGTCCTGACGGTAATATCATCTACAATACTTACTTCTTCCGATCCAATCAATATTGGATGTACGAAAATCGTTTCAACCGCACGCGATATGGTGATCCTCTGAACATCATACCAGAATGGAAGGGTATTCCGAACAATGTTGATGCTTTTGTCCATGTTTGGACATACACACAGGACAATACATATTTCTTTAAAGGTCAGTATTGTAAAATGATAAATGAAATAAAGCTTTCGAAAGGTCCTTTAGGAAGGGGTTTTATCTTTCAAAAGTGCTAAGGTTATCCAAATCCTTTCGTATTAGGCCCGGCATGGCCAGGTGGTTAGGGCGCTCGACTCACAATCTGAGGGGCGCGGGTTCGAATCCCCGTCACACCAAACATGCTCGCCCTTTCAACCGTGGGGGCATTATAATGTGACGGTCAATCCCACTATTTGTTGATAAAAGAGTAGCCTAAGAGTTGGCGGTGGATGGTGATGACTAGCTGCCTTCCCTGCTAAATTAGGGACGGCTAGCGCAGATAGCCCTCGTGTAGCTTTGCGATAATTCAAAACAAACCTTTCATATTACTTCAATTACTTTTTTATCTTGCATATTTTTCAAATATCATGAGAGTAGATTTTCAAAGAAGTCCAAGAAATTCAGTTTTTCGCTTTTTATACACTGAGTGATCATTATACAACTCCAAAAACACTCACATATTTGTAGAACACTCTATACTCATAAAATAGATTAATCAGGTAATGTATCAGGCGATAGCCAAAGATTGTTTGTTTGACCATTTGTTCAGAGACATCTGTAGCCAACAGTGCTAATCAAAGGGGCGTGAACATGTCTGATATTGGGGAAAATTGTGTCACCAGCCGCTGGTGACAGATTGAGGCAAAGTACGATTGGAAAAATACGGTAAATGCTACAGACGTCGGAGAGTGCCATTTCTGATCGTTTAATTTAATATTGTTCAATATTCAACTGTTTTCAACAGCAAAGGAAATAAGAAAAATGGTCATATGACAGCTGACAATCAGTCCTCAATATAAAAGCATTACGGGCCAGGCTTTCTTAAGTGTCCAATTTGGTGTCGCCAGTGCTCTGGGGCAATTTTTTCTGAATACGTACCTTACACAAACATATAATGATATCTAAATGCAAGACGATGGACAGAGCTTTCCAAACACATGTAATATGTTGAGTTTGTTTTCAGCAAACCAAGGAAATAAACAATGGTGGGTGTTAAAAGTAGCATATCGGCAGCAGAAAAATTTAATTTGAAAGAAATAACACAAACACAAAAATGTAAGTATAACTCAAGCCTTTATTAATATTTATGTTTTGAAAATTTGTTATTAGTTGATTTTCTCATTACTTTTTCACATATAAAAATATCCAAAATAACATGTCGTCGTAATCATGTGTTCTCTTTTATGGTTATTTATTTTGAAGACAATAATTAAACTTTTTGAGTAAATATAAAGATTATAGTCCAAAATCAATCCGGGAAGTATATAATTTGGTTTGATCAAAGCTCAAGCGCAGGGTATCAAGAGATAATTTGAGTATGTCTATTTGGAGCTTGTAATAAAATTTGTTTTTTAAGCACGTGATCTCTTTTACGCATATATCTAGTATAGATACTCAGCTTATGTTATTTTTTTATATCGTTATACACAACAGCCAAGACATATGTTGTTATCAGTAACTGAAAGGATAAGAGTAAATTGGATTCTTCAATAAAAATCACCGAACATGAAATTATGAGAACTCCTTTACTACAGTTTTGCTTCAGAGGGGAATATATAGAGTGCATAATGCTTTTCCCGCCATATTTAGTTTCCACCATGTGCAGATGATTAGGGTAGGATGGATTTGAAATGTATTAATCACAAATCAACTCATTTTTCCTTCAAGAAAAGTCCTTGAAAGTGGGATTACATAACAGGTGTGTATCTCTTTAACTGTATAACTAACATTCAAATGGTGTGAGTGGTGGTAGTTTTAGATTTAAATGACTGATAAGTTACAAAGCTAAACCTGTGAGTGATACTATTTATAAAAACAGATAATTGGGAACATAGTGAGATGCATGTAAAGGAGTTCACAGAATGGGTAAAGGAAATAACCATTTTAATTCAACTTCTTGTGTATGCTTTGTACTTCTTAATATGATGCCACATTATAATAAAAGCTTACGTTTATGATCTGTGGAAGTAGTCCAATACAAAAATAACTATTCTCATTAGCCTGCCATAGCTGGATTTACTATAGAAATGTAAAGGTGACCACATTAATTTCTACACCTGTCTTTGCTAATATGCAGATGTGGTGTGCATTTCGGTGATGGGTTTCATATTTCTATTTTAAGAATGGGTGGTAAACAAAGTCGGCAGCTAAAATGATTTCACAGAAAAAAAGGCAGCAGAAAGGAAAACCTTCTTAAAATTTGTTTGCTTTTTAATTTTTATTCTAGGTACAATATAATGTGGTAAAGGAGACCACATGTGAAAAACAGTAGTCATTTTTATCAAGGTGGAAAATATGACAGAATGTAACCAGAGGGCTAGATTTTTGGCACAAGGTTTTTTTCATTAATTATATTTTCAAGAACTGTATAAGTCATACTTATAGGAGAAGATTTTTTTTTCAACATTTTCCTGTTGAAAAATGAACACTTAAGAAAGCCTGGTCCTTATTTCCTTGATGCTTAGACCGAGAAGTGTGAACAATGAATGAATGGAAGCAGTGATACAGGCTGATTTATCATGTTTCCTCCAAGTGTATCCGAGAGCTGTTGCCGATCAAATCAACCACATTATACTACATTTCCGCAGTGGGAGTTGATTAAACCCCATATTATGTGGAATCCTAATAAAGTGGCTAATCATTGTCATTCAGTGGACATTTATTAATTTATTTAACTGTGAAGTACACATTATGTTTCTTCTTTGTCCCGTTAATGAAGTTACAAAGTTTAAAAAAAATGTTTCATTTGACCAGTTTTTTCACTTATGCGTGCGAAGTTTAATTTCCTCTATTACATGTCTCTCAGTGACTCAGGGTTCGTCTGAGGATTTGCAACGTTAAAAATCGGGTTTCGATATCCGTGGTAAGCACAGCACAAATAGCCTATTATGTAGCTTTGTGCTTAACTATAAAAAAAAACGCTATTACCTTTCAGTCATTAATAATTCTGTATTATAACAATAGAACATTTAACCTGTGAAATTCACTTTTAATTAATTCTATTTAGGTCATAATGTGTTGGACTTACATGTGTAACTAATTTTGAATGAAATTATTGTTAGATATTAGTTGTGTTATTCCCGTACTCTGGCTCATCATAAGTTATCGTAATCAAGTTTAACTGCCCAATTGTCTCGTTTTTGTCATCTGTGATGTTATTATAGTGTGGAAACTGGAAGGGGTGTATTTTCTTTTCGTTTTTGTAATTAATCAATTGTAACACAACGTTTTTTTCCTTTAGGACGGCATTATTATCTTTATAACAGTGCTGAAGACAAAGTAGCTCCTGGGTACCCGAGAGAAATTTCCAAAGATTTCAGGGGGATCCCTGGATCGAGGTTTCCCAGCATTCCTAGTAACATTGATGCTGTCTTCTTTGATCAAAGAGATTCAAACTTATATTTTTTCAAGGGAAAGTATGTAAGTCTGAACTTTTAAAACAGTGGACGGTTATTTATCTTTCTTTCCATTTTCATATATTTTTGCATGAAAGTTAAGTAAATAAGCTATTTGGCTGACATTTTTTGTAAAAAAAAATATATTTATCAGATGGATAAGGTTCAATTGATTTTTTTGAATTAAGACGGTTATACAAGTAATCATGATATGGTATTTAAAAGGAATACAATTTTGTCATTATTGCCGCATACTTAAGTTACTTTTATTCCATTATGTTAAAACTAGCAAAGATGACCTAAAAACGTTTGCTGTCAAATTAGTACATTTTTCGTTGGTTTATGTTTGGTTCTTTGTTTAAAATTACTGTGTTTTGAATAGATATACCATTGTTTCTGAGTTGCAATGGTGGAAAACAAGGGACGGTTTTTTTATTGCGTTCTGTGAATCTAGTTTCCAATTTTCTTCCTACTTCTCCGATGTAGAATTCTTGGCAGTTATTGCATGTTATTTTCTAAATGACGTTTGTATTGTGGGATTCTAAATAATTTTGTTTAGTAACGATTTTAATTTAGGGCCGGGTTTTTCAGAGAATTTGACGTTGACAAGAATATTGTGTTTAATGGCTAGTCCGATCACACACAGTAAGAGCACACACACCGGCCTCTAGATACCCTGGAATTCCGCTTTTGACACCACACAAAAAAAACAATACACTCAAAAACCTCATAAACACAGCCACAAGACTCTGTTCAACGGACTACATAAATGAAGAACTTAACCACATAAAGCATTCCTTCATTCACACCAATAAATTTCCATCAGCTATTGTTGAAAAACTCTACAACATTCCCCACAACAAAACTCAAATTACGAACAAAATTGATACTAACAAACTCAACAACAGTACGTTACACTAAAGTTTACCTTTTGTCCCTGAAACCAGCTCAAGAATTATCCACACTTGGACAAAACTAGCCATTAAACACAATATTCCTGTCAACGTCAAATTCTCTCAAAAACCCGGCCCTAAATTAAATCCGTTACTAAACAAAAATTATTTAGAATCACACAATACTAACGTCATTTACAAAATAACATGCATCGGAGAAACAGGAAGAAAATTGGAAACCAGATTCACAAAACACAATAAAAAACCGTTCTCATGTTTTCCACCATTGCAACTCAAAAAAACAATAGTATATCTATTAAAAACACAGTCATTTTAAACAAAGAATCAAACATAAACAAACGAAAAATCAAGGAATCCATCTTAATTGGACAAAACAACCCTACTCTAAACTAACACCCTGGGGTGCCAAGATATCTCTTCTAAGTCTTGCAACAGTATCCGGTCATGTGACCTCTTTGTTCCATACTGTATATATATATATGTATATATATGTGTGTGTGTGTGTGTGTGTGTGTCAGTGTAAACTACTAGTACCTGATGATGACAAAACCTTATCGAAATGTTGTACATTTGATGTTTTGTTAAACTTATATTAAAGTTTTCTTCATTTCCCATTCAAGCCGTCTCCAAGCATTATTTGTCTCTAAGTGGGTCCCTCGTCATCGAATTCGAAATTAAAACTATATTGTACTTAATACTATCTATAAATATACTTATAATGTTATTCTTGGACCTAACGCCAGATCTTTTAAGCTAAATTACTAAATAACTAAATGGTTAATAAAGAATATTTACATCCACCTTTTTTGTTATTCCTTCAATCAGTGACTTTTTCGTTGAGCTTTCCAGGCAGGCGCTTGCACTATTTTTCTTGGAAAAATGTTTACTGCGCATGCTTATAAGGCGTAACAGCAGAATTGTAGTATGAAAAGATTTCGGTATCTGCGATTATAATTTTTTGTATTATTCTAGAAATCCTGTATTTAAAGAAATACTGTTGCAATAAAGGCACTAATCTGATCGAAAATGTTTTGCGGGTCTCCGCTAGTCTATTACAATAATACTAAATTTTTTTACTGTCATGATAATACGCGCGATCTTACTATCTAAATACGCATGCCCGCACACGTCATTTCCGTAACAAACACACGAACAAGTGTATTATTGTATAGATATCAACTAGCATGACGCTTAGAACAAAAACATAAACATATCAATTAAAAGTCAGTCATTACTTCTTGTGTCAATTGAGGAGCACGTCTGTCGTGTTGCCTAACAATTTCTACTAATATTACTAATCAAGCGTTTTGAGAAAACATTTAAGAAAAAAATGTGTTAATCAAAGTATAATTCAAAATGTGAAAATAACGCATCATAAAAGGTCAGCAATTAAACACAGCCTCCACTTTTGTGAAATATGGCATTTTTGCATATTCTAGTTAAAACATAATCATGAATTAATTGCAACCATAAACAGTGCTGAAATTTCGAAAGAGACCATATGTATACATATTAAATAAAAATAATTAATACGCTTTTTATGACGACGGGGCTGGCGGGGAGAAAAGGCTTGAAGTTTTTTGTTGTTTTTTTTGGAATTTCACGCAAAGCTACATGAGGGCTATCTGTGCTAGCCGTCTCTAATTTAGCAGTGAAAGATTAGAGGGAAGGCAACTAGTCATCACCACCCACCGCCAACTCTTGGGCTACTCTTTTACCAACGAATAGTGGGATTGACCGTCACACTATAACGCCCCCATGGCTGAAAGGGCGAGCATGTTTGATGGTAAAGGGCTTCGAACCCGCAACTCTCAGATTGCGAGTCAAGTGACCTAACTACCTGACCGTGCCAGGCCAAAGGCTTGAGGAATAACTATGTATTCAATAACAGTTCTTCATGCTAATTTTTACCTCTGATATGTCAAGCAGGCATTAAACATGACGGTAATTTTCCATGGTCGTAGTCGGGATGTGGCTTTTTGTAATCATATGTTTGTAACTTAAACAAAATAACTTTTCAAAAGGAATGAATTAACACTTTTCTTGTGGTCTTTCATTATGGATCTTTAAAATAACTTCAAAACAATATATTAGTCCTAAGTTTTATCATAAACTTATATAAAAAGCAGCTGTTTTTAATATACAATCTTTAATTCGCTTGTAATATATTTTGAAGTTTCAGAGAGACAATTATGGAGTGGAGAAAAAGGGAAGTAAGAGAGAAAATAATTTGTTTGTTTCGGAAATTCGCGAAAAGCTACACGTGTTATATGCGCTAGCCGATCCTAATTTTGAATTGGTAGACTAGAGGAAAGCAGCTAGTCAAAACCATCCGCGTGAGATTCTTGGAATACTTTAATCATATAGTGGAATTTGACTGTCACTCTTATAAAACATCCACGGCTCCAAAGCACAGAACGCGTTATTGCTGTAACAGAACTCGAACTATGGATATTCATGCATAGTCTGGCACGCCAACCATAAGGCCATTTACTTTTGTAATAAACAATTTCACTGAGGAATTTGAATCTGAACACCAGTTTTTTGCACACTTGGGTTAAATGGCCAAATTAGAGACCCCTAGGGTTTAGATGTCGTCCCTAATTTTGAACTATTGACCAGAGAGAGAGAGAGAGATCAACCATCCAACAGCACTCACTGCAATAAGGGCTTTGTCTGGCTTATTGAATTGAATAACAGGATTGACCGACACTTCTAGAGCACAACGCATATTCAGTAGCATCGCGTCACAAACCTTTCATCATCAGTCCAGCACTCTAAACACGTTCCTTGATATTCGTTTTCATTATCTGACTTAATCTGACACATTTCATCTTACTGTTTATATCTTGAAATAGGTTTTAATGTATTTGTTAATATCTATTTCCCTACACAAATGTTAAAGTGTCGTCTACCTCTTTAGGTTTTAGCAAACAGCTAAGTTCGTGTTGTTATTGGCTGAAGATCTGACGACAAGTAATTACGATCTTAATATGTTCCAGGTATATGCTTATGACACAGAGCGAGGAAATGAAGGTTGTTGTCTACCTGGTTATCCTCGTGAGATTAAACTGGAATTCCCATCAGCGTCGCCGAAATCAAAGCTTCCGTCCAATCTGGACGCCATTTATTACTCTTACTTTAATAGAGCCATGTACTTCTTCAAAGGCAAGTTATTCTGGGAAAACAAGGCTTTTAATCCACTCGACAGGAAACGGAAAAACGAAATAGTTGGACCATGGCCTATTTCTTCGAAGTGGTATGACATTTGTGAAGTAGAGCTGTAACGTTTGATAAACAGTGGTTTTGAGTTATTTTTTATCTCTTAGTGCGCTTCGGATTCTTTAGCGACTCATCAATACCGTTTCAAAAGGACAACGTTAACACCTCCCTTGAATTTTTAATACCAATATTAATATAAAGTTCATAATTTACATAAGCAAAAGCCAACACTATTAATTCTCTAAAAGCAGCGTTTTATATTTTGAAATATAACAATATGCCAAACTAATATAAAAGTATTACTTGTTTTCTATATCTGGGTGTAACAATTTAAGACAGAAATCTCTTTAAGTAATTTAAAATATTTGTATGCCTATGTTTACTTTTAAGAGAATAAAAATATATTGAACATTTAATAAGGAAAATGACAATAACTGGTTATTAAATACGTGGATTAATCACCTTTTTCACGAGGTCGTTTAATAAATATATTCATGAATTAATAAGGTACTAAAATAGATACCATACATAACAATAATGATCATAAATCAGTAATTTTAAGACCTAGTGATATGACGATTCAAATTTGTGATAATGTTTTATCATTTGACCATCATTGTTGAATTGCTCTAGTACATTATTTTCCTTATGTTTAAGTTGTTTTTTCTTTTTTTATTGGACTTTGCATTAATTACTTAAGCGTCATTGTCTTTAGTCTTAGTTTAATGTTAACAGAAAGACTATATTACAAGGCAGAACTTAATCATTTATTCCTTCCAGTGTTGTTAAGGTAACACTGTTTGATCCCCGAACGCTAAACATAATAATCCATCTTTCAACCTGGAGTCTCTAACGAGGAACTTTAGTTACTTAGATCATTTTTGTGGGTTGTTTTTATAACTCTGAAAATCATTGTATTCATTATTTTGAATATAGAACAAAGAAATCGATGGAAAAACTTCATCAAAATTTTATTTCCCAAGAGTAACTAACATAATATATGACCGTTATATCCTGATCACTAAATACACAGACCATACACACTTTGTACATTTTTTAAATCTTTTAGGGATGTAATCAATAACAAAGAGAAATAAGTGTGCAAAAAAAAAGTTCATAGTAAGTTTATTAAACTTCTTTATTAACACAAACAGAATTAAGTAAGTTAATGAAATTTGTAACTTGTGTGTTATAATATAAGTGTGTGAATAATGTATACCAGACGAAGACGTTTTAGTACGAATGCCGGATTAAATTAACCTACCGCGGGACTCCTAAGCACAAAAAGAGAACGTTCGGCGAGGGGCCCCAAGAATATATTGTCTAAAATCAGGGATGTTTATCCTATTATCCTATTGGCTATCGATAAATGATAATGCAAGCTATTTGCGATAATATAATCGATAAGAAACCGAGATTTCACGTCGTTTAGATATTTATCGAGAGTTATATATTTAATAATATTCGATAGTTGTTTTTGAGCGTTTATTATTTTTAAGATATAAGCAGAATCTTTCACACATCTAACTTATATTCATCACTATAGGCACAGTGCTATATGATGAAATTCATGATGTGCACGCCCTAATATGACGATGAAAATATGATCAAATTGTGAACTTCATTTGATCCCCTACTGAATGTACATCATACATTTCATCATGATGTTAAGAATAGTTCAACTGTTACTTTCAATGGTTCAAAAAGTTTAATTCAATTTAATCGTTTAATATATAGTCGTGAAAGCGCGGGGCCCTAGGACATGGCCTCATGTGTTAATCCGGCCCTGAGTACGGTCCGAAAAATTTTATTAAATAATTTAAAAATAAGTTCAATTATTATTTTGTTATATACATATGTATGAACTTAACAAAATACTGGCATAACTAATACAAGGTCTCATATGGTGACGTAACTCTTACTTGATGACAATGGAACCCATATTCCTTGAGCATAGTGAAGCACATAGTTTGTGATAACAGTAGAATATATCTTTATATATATATGTCACTTAATAACAATGAAACATATATTCTCTGAACATAATGAAATAATCGTAATAAAAAAGTTTAATTTCACAAAGGATCCATATATGTTTGCTTCATATGTATATTTGCGACGATACCAGATACAACCTGGTTAATTTATTTAATTTAATATTAGTTGAGTCAATGTTCTTCTTTGTATCTTATGTCAGAATATCTTTACTAGACAACACAGCAACATTTACGCTGTGGCTATATAACTTGCGTTATTAAGTTAATTTTTTACCTAGATGATTTTATGTGATCGTTTGTAAGTTAATCTTGAAGACACGAAAACGCGTTTTATTTATCATTGTAACTTTTAACTAGCCTTATAATAACAAAAAGTGCTGGTGGCTGTGGCGTCAAGCATACAATGTGGTTACAAATTTGTTGAAGTATTGTTTGTAACTTGAAATTCATATTCGAAATAATAATTCTTTGTTGTTTTTAAGGTAGCATTCATGTTACCAAAATATTTTGTAAATGAGTCTGTATAGGTTATTGTGACGACGCTTGAATGCATGATAAAACGAATGGACTTTTATAGTTTGTGTAATTGGAGTTTATTTTCCTTAATTATTTGAAATAAATGAAAATATGCAATTAACTTAAAAATATGAATCCTAATACAATAATATTGATACTTTGATGTTATATAACTTAATGTTGTTATTTTTAACTAAACGTCTTCCCTGACGTAAAACTATTTTGCCTTGTCAGTTCTGTGGCCGCAGAGACAGAAAAGACTTAAAAACTACACTGAGTATTTTCATTCTCTTTCTTTTGCTGTATAATCTAATTTATCTTGGACTAATACATACATGTAAATATTTTCTAAAAATTAAAAGTAAAATTTGCCACATTTTAATAATATGACAAGCTATTAGCCAGTACTTCTTTTCCCATGTTTTGCTTGACTTATTTTGTTCTTTTTTATCTCTATGTCCTTTGGATTCACTATTTGTTATTGCTAATGATGACATTTGCTAATATCTAACTGTAGTGCCTTATGATTTTGATATCTTCTATGATGTATATTATAGTTTTTACATAGTTTTTAGTAATTATAAATAGAAATTTTCACAATTAACTTGATCATCATTGCATTTGTTTAAGCTAGGTTGTACATTGTTAACACAAGCCGAAAGGTTTTTAGAAGGTTTTACCACAAGTTGTTTTAAACTTCAACTAACTGGTTTTGGATATTTTCTGACTCTATTTTTGTACATTAGACTACTGAATAAATCTTAGCTTTTGTAGAAATTAACAGCGCTTTGTGTTTTTATTATTCTTGATATATTTGCACAAACATTATTGAAATCTTAAATTTCAAACATCTGAACATTCACTTCATTGAGGCTTTTAAAGATTTGATGTAGATAATACTAAAATGATTTCTCGCCAAATATTTAATAAACCATGGAAAGAGCCATAATACAACACAAGAATCTGCTTTATAATGACTATTAGTTTAGCTCCATTTTTCACTTATTTTGCAAAGCATTTTTTATGTAACCTTTATAAGACGATCTGTAGATTTTAACATCCCAAATAGATATTTCATACTAACAATACATCACAACTATCTAATACGTAATTTTAGCATCACTCGTTAGACTATTTATTCTTTGTTTAAATTTCTTCATCGGAATTTCTAGAAAACTCAAAAATCTTTATAATCTCAAGTATATTTCAAGTAAAACTTTTGACTTCACTTTCGTCTTTTTTACTCAGAATCTTCCTTTTATGTTTGGTTCACCTGGTGGCTCAGCGTTAAATATTTGGTTACGATCCCTGCATTTAACATAGTACAGACTAGATTTGAACATTGGTTGACATCTCAGAGGTTGCATCAATATATCGGCTGCCACGCAGGAGGTAGACGACAGTTCTTTTACTGATGTTATCGGTGACCTTCTGATGTTCTATTGCTTCCCTCATCTTTTTTTTCTAGCTACACAATATGGTATATTGTCTTCCAGCAGTCTGTTTCGCTCTGAATGTTAAGAAAGATCTTCGAGGTTTGCTGCTTTCCCCTTACTAGTGCAGAGGAGGTCAATTTCCTGCCAGTAGAGTTGTGCAGGAATTGATAAAGGAGCTTCTCTTGCGAGGTTGTTAGAGACGTCTTTTAGTTTTACATCTGCATGGCCTGGCACATGTATTCAGATGATAGTCTTACCATGCAGTTTCATTGCTTTCTGCTATCTATCTGGAGACAAATCAAATTTATTGCTTTCAGCAATCCAGAGGAGAGCTTGCTTTACGACTTCTAGCACCAGTTATCTATAAAAGGTTACCCCCAGGTACGTAAGTGTTTCTTCCAGAGGGATAGCAGTACCCATAGAGGATATTGATGAATGTCTGTTGTCGAGAATGCAGAACGTGGTTATGTATTTAGTAGGATTGATAGCCATTTGCTCACTCTGCTAAGGGATGTTTGCATCTTGCTTTCAGTTTCAGTTTTTTTAGAGACTCTGCTATGCATCAGAATGTTTTCAGCAAAGGTGAGCAAATGGTTGGGTTGTCATGGTAGGCTATATTCATTGCAATTATATTTACATTCCATAAATCACCGGGGAGTTGGTTTCATTATGCATGTTATTTTATACTCTTTTACTCTTATTCCATAGTTATTATTGTAATTTGGAATTTCATAATACTTATTATTAATTTTTTTATATTATACATATTATTTTTAGTACTTTATGATTTAAACTATAATAGGAATTCAAAATTATTGTTTATCTATAAAGTGCATTTACATTAAATAACTGATTTTGTATAATTTCATCTGTTAATGCAACATTTGTATTAAGTTTGTCATTTTTTATTTGAGATTAACATCTTAAACATTCTTTTGTGATAATATTTGTTTTATAAGTGAATGTTACTTGTTGAACCATATATTGTCAATCCAAAACATATAACAGATTCTGTTAAAGATACATACATTTTTTTATATATTAATTGGTAAAATATTTTGTATTATCCATAATTTTGCTGTAATAAGTTTTAATTTATTGCACATCATATTAATATGTTTAGACCAACTAAAAACATCATCTATAATTAACCTTACGTATGTCTTAGTATTAACATTTTCTATATACATACATTTACAATTAGAATACTGCTTATTATCTACAAATATATGTTTATATTTATTATTACATCTTTGATCATGAATTTGTAAAAAAGAATTTGTTAATAATACTTGTATATTGTGAGTGAATTATCATATTTTTTGTTTATCAGTATTCATATATATATATATCATTTATATTAAGCCAATACCTTAATTTATTGAAATCAAATTATAACATTTCTTTGCCAACTTCCACATCAACATGAGTTACAGTTAAAGCTGTATCATCTGCATATTGATATATTTTACTCTTTAAACCTTTATTTACAATATCATTAACATATAAATTAAACAGTAGTGGACCTAAAATAGAACCTTGTGGAACACCATATTTCATAGTCATTGGATCACTCATTATTTCAAAAATTCTTGTTGTTGCAACCCTATTACTCAAATAATTCATGAACCAGTTATATAACATTTCCCTAATACCCATCATGTATAGTTTATCCAGCAGTATTTTATGATTTAATGTACCAAAAGATCTATTAAAATCAATAAATAATACAAATACTTTTTATTTTTATATAATTGTAAATTTACATCATTTGAGAGAAAAGTTTTCTAATAGTAATGTGATACTTTTATTTAAAAAACAACACATATGGACATTTGTTTATACTGTTATTTTTTTTCAATAAAATCCAACATTTTGCTGTATACATACCTCTCCATTATTTTTTCAATCACAAGTAAAATGTAAATTGGTCTACAATTATTAAAATCATTTTTTTTACCTGTCTTGTAAATAGGTTTTATCATTAATATTTTCAGTCCATCAGGTATTTTTCTTTCTTCATAGATTAAATTTAATAGGCATGTTATAACCTTTGCTAATATATGGTTTTATGTATCTTAATTGCATATCATCAATTCCTGGTCCTTTGTTAATGTCATTAAATTTACTATGTTAATAAATTCTTCTTCTGTTATTTGAGGGAAATAAATTGAATAAATCTGTGAAATTACACTCTCAAGATAATTTTTTCTATTTGTAGCATAATTGTTATTATATTTATTATTATGATTACTTTTAGAGTATTTATTTTATTTATAAACTCTCTTTTAAAATTATTTGCTAAATCTGTAGTATTGATATTTGTACTAATAAAATTTCGTTTTATTTTTTATTCAGGTCATTGATCACTTACATGTTATTTACTAATTCATTAATGCATCTCCACGTTTCTTTCATTTTACCCTGAATGCCAGAAAATTTTGTCATGTAATAATTCTTTTTAGCCTTTCTTATTAAACACACTATATAATTTATCTTTGCTTTGTAAGCTTCTTCATTTGTTTCATTCTTCTGACATTTACACTTATGTCATAATTTATCTTTTTCTCTTATTAACTCGAAAATATCAGAATTTATCCAACATTTATGTTATGTATTCTTTTTTTTTATAGTAATATCAAAAGTATTTTTCTTCAGTTTCATTTAACACACAAGCCAATTTTTTATACATTATCTCAGGATCTTTTAATCTTAAGAACTCTTGCCAATTATAACTGCTTATGCCATTTATAACTCTATTTATTTTAATTTTGTTAATCAGTAAAACATTATCTATGCTCTTTTTTATAGTTTGTTTTATTGTCTTTAAACTGCTTTTTAAATTAAACAAAATCATCCTATGATCTAATATTTTTTCTTGTTCACATAACTATTTACAATTACATCTGTAAGTTTTGTATACAAATGATCTAAACAAGATTTTTGCTGAAATCCATTAAGTGTAACAAGTTTTCAGATTACTATTTTCATGATTTTTTCTTTAATATTGATATTTATATCACCAAAATATACTATATGTTTGCAGTTTTTTAATTCATTTAGCAAATTTAAAATATAAAGATTAGAATTATAATTTGGAGTTCTGTAAATTGGAAGTAATAAACTTTATAATAATTTACCTCAACATTAAATGATAATATTTCTGCATCTTCCAAACTTAATTTCACTAATTCTGTTGATATTTATTACTTCTATATTAATAAATGTTTTTCATAACCTTCCAAATTATAATTTTGGATTTCAGGTTTTTTTAAATTGTCTCTGTGAATATTAACATATCTGACAATACCAAAACTTCACCAGCAAGTGTACAAAAATATCCCCACTTATTGTGAATATTATTAATATTAATATGCAACAAATTCAAAATATCACCTTCAATATGTTCTAATGTGTATATAACATCATTTATAGTTTCTATTTGTTTTACATTTTATATCGGTATATTCACTATTTCTTAGATTAACATCCATAAATCACAACAAATTAAATGAAATATTTTTAAAATTACAATCCAATTTTAATTTTATTACGTTCTCAGGTACATTACCTAATAATGACCAAACCTTGTCGAAACGTTGTACATTTGCTGTTATGTTAAACTTATATTAAAGTTTTCTTCATTACCCATTCAAGCCGTCTCCAAGCATTATTTGTCTCAAAGTGGGTTTCTCGTCATCGAATTTAACTACATTGATACTCTGTCACTAACCTCACCTGGTTGGCTTCTGTAACCTTCTTAAAAGGGAAAATTCTTACATCATCAGGATCTGGAGCTCCTTTCTTTAGATGGATTTATGGTTCTGTGTGTATCTCGTCCAAGCTAAAGGTGGCTTCTATATCTGCATGTAGTTGTAGGTAGAATAGGAATTGCATTAGCTTGAGCTTCTCTTGTAAGTTCTCATGGGCACATTGGTTAATGTATTCTGTACATGAATGCTTTGCCTCGTTCTTAATCTTTATGCAGTGATTGACATCGCCATATTTTTGGTCCTTCTGCGCCATTCATAAGTTTATGGGAGCGCTAGAATGAAGTACTTGTGGTGTTAGCAAAAACAATATATATCCTGGAGATTCTGTCGTCTTTGTGCTCAGCGATTCTTGTTCGTGTCAAACTAGTTTTACTCAGCAGTATAAAGGTGGTAGTTATAATGTGGAAAGTAGTACCTGAACCTCTGTTATTAGAAAACGCTATAAACATAAGAGTGTGGTCAAACCGAGAAGGCAGAAACCTCCAATATTCAGAGTGTTGCCTTTTGTGTACACGTTGGTGATTCGGATGTAAATACATGGGTAACATTCGATGAGCTATCTGGTGAATGCAATAGTGATTGTTCCACTGAGAGCTGTCATAATGTTCTTAGCCGTGTTGTCATCGTGCCCCTTTGCAATGGTCATCCCAGCTCATATAACCCATTATACAGGTTTGTGCTTCAAATAAAACAATCCTTCGGCGTTTGTATTTTAGCACTTTGGCTAAACATCGGGATATCTGCTGTGTCCACCGAGAGGAATAGAACCCCTGATTTTAGCGTTGTAAATCCGTAGACTTATCGCAGTCCCAGCTGGTTTACGTTTAGAGTGAGTGGGTTTTTATATTATTATCGAAGCAGGATTGGATATAATCTTAAAATAAGAAGTTGGCGATAAATAAATCTCAATAAAAAAGTTTAAGATAAAATATCTTGCGATGAGAAATCCATAATGAAAAGACGTAGAATATAATAATCCAGCTACATAACAATTTTCTTCTATAAATTAAAGCGGCACTTAAGCTGTTATTATCGTACTAGAATTATTTTTCTCTAGTTCTTCGCGATAATTATAAACATTCTATAAATAGTTTTATTTTTTTTCACAGTAAATAATGGATGTGAATATCTAATCAAATGTAATAAAATAAAGTATCAACCGTTTTGCACGATGTTACTCAATTTCATTGTTAATTTATGAATCCCAGTGAAATGAGAAATAAACTGAATTAAATAGCATCAGATTTTAACCTGAGTATCATAAAAAGTGCATGTTTTGAGCCAAATGCAGGTAAACGAGGGCCACAGAGAAACTGCATTTTTCAAATATCAACAATCATTGATGCTAGTAGTATGCTACCATTTAGATCACATTTTTCTGGTTATCATACTCTCATCCGACACTATTGCTCAAATTATTTTCTAAGAAAGTATGATTATAACTAATTTATAAACAGTCTAATATCGAATATGTATGTTTTATGTTAAATATTTCAACCCAAACAACTTGCGTTAGTACTAAGCTAGCTTCGTACTCTCTGTGTAATTCGTGGCTTATGCAGTTTTACACGAAATCAGTATCCATGTTAGGCCTACACATCTGTCAAAAACATGATGACTTTGTGAATAAATAAATGTTATATATATATACATTATTGGACATACTTAAAGCAACACATACAGGAGTCACGAGCAATGAGTAATTGAAACTAAATGGGCACTACACCATTAGTACAGAAACACAAAAGAAAAGTGAAATGCGAAAATGATAAAATAATTTTTTTCTATTGGGCCCTCTTCATATCCAATTTATTATAGCGCTATGTGCCCTCCCTGAATTGTGGTTTCTGCTGCACGGGAGTTACACCATTGGACAACACAAAATTACAAGTTATAGTCTGGGGAAATTACAAGATGTATCTTTGATTCTGCAGTATTTACGAAAAAAGGACCTCCAAATCAGTAGAGATGCACGATCTATCATATATATCCTCAATTCGGGTGCCGAAATGAGTCTTACTGTATACGTGTACAAGGCACAAATCATTAGAAAATCGATGATCAATACATTTAAACTATACAGAACTTTCAATTTTTCTTATTTTTTTCTTTAATCCTTTGAAGGCTTCTAACAGGTAACTTGCAAACTTAAAGTTTATCAGCATTGAAACAAATCATCAAACGTTTCATAATTTAGTAGAAAAAACATACAATGTATTACTTTGATAGAATTGTTACGTCTCCGTTTGTTAATTGATTTTCCGTAACTTCGTTCCGACGAAACTTAAGCGACGCAAGTCCTTTCTTAATAAAACTGGTTTATTTTTTCCGAATATAACTTTACCGATACACTCAACTTCAACAATCGCGCTAAACAAACGCTATAACAACGAACGTGCTCAGTAATACTTCTGACTGCAGATCAATTACTCACTATCTACACACACATTACATTATTCTCCCGTCACG
>NW_013669227.1:0-13295 GCF_000517525.1 Limulus polyphemus
GCGCAGATAGCCCTGGTGTAGCTTTGCGCGAAATTCCAAAACAAACAAACAAACTTCTTGAACCTACGTGTTTTTGTGACTTCATGAATCGTCTTTCCACTTAAACACTTGTAGTAGCCTCCACTAATGATGACGGAAAATGATTTCATAAACCATTCACTCTATAAGAAAATAAAACTTTCTTAAACTTGTGACTTGTATCTTAGCTTTTCTCTTCTTAATTTCGAAATATTGAGTAAAAAGATTAAAGGTCTTTTTCGAGTTAATTTCCCACATAATCTTGTAAACTTCAATAAGATAATATTTTTGCCTTTTTTTTTTTCAATAAAGTAACTTTTCCTCCCGGAATACATAGCAGCCTTCCTCTAAACCATTTACAATAAATCAATATCCTTTTTTAGATAAGGAGACCAAAAACCTTTTAACTAAATATTGCACTGTAGTGTCTTTTGCTTGAAAACATAACATGCTCATGATGATACATAAGAGTAAGGGGTGGTTACAGTTGGAAGCAGGAAGGGACATCCTTGATGGGCTGTCCCCTCAGTGGCACAGCGGTATGTCTGCGGACTTACAACGCTAGAAATCGGGTTTCTGTATCCGTGGTTGGTAGAGCACAGATATCCCTTTGTGTAGTTTTGTGCTTAACTATAAACAAACAAACCTTGATGGCCTAATAAGCTCTTTTTTGTCCCTTTACAATTTTACGATTCTTGTGATTCTGTATAATTACTAAATAATGGGGCAGAAATTTCACAATTTTTGCACAGTAGCGTAATAATAATGACATGCCCTCGTGAGGCATATTATGTGCCAGATTTAGGCATAAGCTTAACAAGCTACCGCTTAGGACCTCACAAAATTTGAAAATAATTTGTATTTTTCACTTTAAATACCTTGTTATTAGATAATTAAAAGGCATATATATGTTTTTAGTTTTTTTGTGGTGACCCAAGTTCCTGTTTTGGTACGCACCTTTGTGAGACCTTCTGGTGTAACTTTTTAACCAGGGGCCTCTAAAATTTATATAGCTTAGGGCCTCACCAAGTCTAAATCCGGCACTGGACACATAGAACCAAGGCTTTCGAAATCCGGTTTCAAACAGTAATGCAATACTCAATGGTTAAATAATTATTCTATTCAAAGTATCTTTTATTTACAAAGTGGAAATCATTCTCATTTACTTTAAGAATAATAAAGACGAAGTGGGGCTGTATGCTAAAGTGCAAGCGTCTTTTTTCATCATACGTTAGAAAAAATTTACTAAAATGGCTTGTAACAATTTATAATTTGCGAATGAAAAATATCGTTATTGAGTCATTTTTTCAGTATTTAATTTGTTTTCCATCACGATCAGTCAAAGGGTACTCTGGAACACGGGTTGCGAAGTGACCGCAATCATCGCACACGTTGAAAATCGAGGTTAGGAGACGACGAAGTATTTGCCCAACTTAACTGTATTTTGAAGTGAACTTGGTCTTTAGACTTTAAGTGAAACGTTAAAATATAAGAATTTCATTTAATTAATTTAAACATGTACGCTCAAGACGATGCAATGTTTCCCGAGGTAAGTTCAAAACATAAAAATACCCTTGTTTAGTATTAGTAAAACCTGGGGTTATCAAATATAAACCGATCATAAAATATTAAAAACGTATGTTAACGAGTTAGGCCTAACACAGTAGAATAGCTCTGTCATTAATTAGAAAATTATTCTATATTCTAGTTAAATCATATTCATAGTTTAGACTTTAGGTAAGAGTAAGATTAAGACATTTATATAGACTAAGAGGTTTTACCATTGACTGATTGAGCTTAAAAAAGTATGAATACCTTTAAATTTGTTTAACGATGTTGCCGAGTGTAATATGAAAATTTGACATACATGATATTGATACAATGATACATACACTTGCACGTTTACAAATAGTTAATAGTATTACTGGTAAATATTTTAATACTAAAGGTACCCTTAATCAACGAATGTTTATTTCACCGTTCTTTGCTATTCTTAGATGTCACTACAACTTGTAGTACAAGTACAATAAACGTTTTACATTATTTTACTGTATGGAGTGGGTTGGCCCTGTTGTAGAGCTCTAGATTACAAAATATCTGTCATATGTGCAGGTCTGGTAAATGTGAATTTTTACCTGGAGAGTTAAGAAACACTGTTGGAAATGTGGCTATCCTGACATAGCCATTTTTAATGGATTGTCAACTTTCTAGAGATGTTTTACACCCATGCACAATATTCTATGTGCAGAAAGAATCACACAGTTTTTAGTGTGGTGAAATAGTTTATTTGAATCGTTATGAGAGATATTGTAGTAATGCCTAAAAGTGTTATTTGTGTGGAGGTTTTTCAAAAATTAAATGGATTACCGTTAGGTTTGTGCAATTCCACCAAAACACCTATGATACACTGATACTAAGATCTCTATTCTATATGTTTTATTTACTTATTGTAAATCACTACAGTCAGGGCTAGAAATAATGAAATACAATTACTTTCATTTGGAGGAAAGCTATCAGGAAGATTACATTCCCTCGTGTAAAGTTGCATTTTTTCATGAATTGGTTTTTTTTTATTCATTCCATGCAGTATGCAATATGTTCATTTTCATTGGTTATAACTTAAAGAGTATGGATGGATCATGCATTCCTGATTGGAAAAGCCAACTAAAAATATGAAATTCTTCAAGCAAAGTTAAATTCCTTGGGAATGTAATATTTTGATCCCTGAAATTGCTGCTGTTCTGAATGCCCTTCTGTAACCTTGCTTTTTCTTATGTTGTAAAAAAGCTAGACATTAACTCTTTCTGTACCAGGAAAAGATATCACTGATATCTGTTGGTTTTTCCCTTCTCACAGTGGATATAGTAAAACCAAATTTCATGAAACTTGAAAAAGAACACAAGTTACTTCTCACACCTGTACTTAACATACATTCGTGGAAAAGTTTATAATCTGCTCTGACCAATGGTATTTAGACTTTACTAGTGGCTATTTTCTAAGTTGAACTACATTAATATTAGGTCTGATTGGGAGGTCATAAAAATGTGGGAACAAGATGCTGTACTAATAAAATAAGAGTAAGAACAAAAATTGTATGTGAAACAAAACCTTGAGAATTATATTCTCAAAGGATGATAGTTTTGTAACCAAAATAAGCCAATGTTTTTTAGATGGGCAGAAAAATTAAAAAAATATAGAAAAGTTCATTGTGTTCAGATTATGTTGTATGGAGGTGTGGAGAAATGTTTTAACATTTTTAATTTTTCTTTTTGAATTACACTAAATAAGTGTTACAAAGTGCCAAAATATCACTTCTAAAATATATTTTAGCAAAAAATTGTTGAAACAGTTATATTATTATTTTTACCTAAATTTTGAAGGTGTTCACTGGTACAAAAGGGATTAATATTGTGTGACATATAAGCTTCAAAAGTCCAGATCTAGACATAACTTTAACATAAGATTTAAGGGAGCTATTGGTCAATTTTTCCCATCCACGAAACCAAACTAATATAAAAAACAAAGCCATCCCTTATCATTTAAACATATGTTGAGCATTCCCTTAAAGATACTGTATTAGTCATATCTGAAGGCAACCAACTCCAAAGACCAACCACATGCATTACCTTGCTTTTATTATAATTAAAAACCATCTGTAAGCTACTAAAAATGGTGTATAGATTTAAAAAATAATTGTTAGTATACTATTTTCTTATCTATACATAAAAAATTACATTTATATTACAAAATTTGATTTTCTTTCCTTTATTTTAGTATGATCCTTATGCCTATCCATCTTCACATGACTATGATTTTCATACAGGTAAGATGATGTTTAGTATATTCTGCTCCGGTAGTTATCATAAGGGTACAGAAATGTTGTGTGCTGAATGAATGAAAGTGCTTTTGAAAGTAATTAAAACTTATGGAGACAGATTTGTCGCAGTGCCAGAGTATTTGGACATGAATTAACAGGGAATTATCTCTACAGATGTCTGATGCAATTTGTTCCCATTGCTGTTTCAAAGGTTATGGTGTAACATTTCAAATTAACTCTACTGGACAGTCTCAGATATGCTGTATATGTGTGTAACGTATTCTAGAGCATTATCGGAAACCAAGTCTTGGTGATACTTTCTTGTCAGAGAACACCACCATGGCCTGCTACAAAAAAGTACACTGCTTTTCCCCCCTTCCAACATTTGGGGTCTGGCATGGCCAGGTGGTTATGGCGCATGACTTGCAATTTTAGCCATTGAGGCATTATAATGTGATGGCCAATCCCACTATTTGTTGGTAAAAGAGTAGCTCAAGAATTGGCAGTGGGTGGTGATGACTAGCTGCCTTCCCTCTAGTCTTTCATTCCTCAATTAGGGACGGCTAACGTGGATAGCCTTTATGTAGCTTTATGCAAAATTCAAAGCAAACAAAACATTCAACATTTGTATAAAAGGCCAGAAAATTCATCATTTGTAGGGCAAAGCCATTTAACCTTGGATTTTCTCTCATTTTCAAGGTCACCAAGGCCAAAAAAATTCACTGGAGGGCACAAAAGCTACAGTACACATTAACATTAATGAAATAGAAACGAGTTTCCCAATTAGTTTAGTAAATATGGCATTGATGATTTTCACTGGGGAAGCTGGTCTATCCTTCTAGGTTATGTTTATCAGATGGGTAAGTATTAACTTTAACCAATGAGATGTATGAAGTAATAATATATCAGCTTGAAGATTAAAAAATGAATTTTTGAACTGCTCTCTTGTAATGGGAACATAAACAAAATAATGTTTTTGATTTGAAATAACAAACAATACTACTACTAGTATTTTTTCACATAATTTCTAGAAAAGGTTAGTGCCAATAAACAGTAAATTAGGCCTATACTACAGTGTAGCACATGGTCATAACCTATAAGTCACGTGTCATCACATGTTGCATTGTGCAACTCCTTACTTGTAATTCAGTAGCATTAACATTAGCTAGCTATTGTAGTAGGCCTAAGCCTTGGGTGGATTTGCACGTAAAAAATATCGAGCCGAATTATTTACATATCCTATTTTCCTTCATTTTCTAAAAAATCTGAATGTCATCTGCATATTTACCAATGGAAAAAAATGTTCCAATTTCTGGCACTTGGCCACCACAGAAAAAAGTTTTACGGCATTCTCCCTCTTAACTCGTCATTTTTTTGGCATGTTTAATACAAGGAGTATTTGTAGTTGTGCACTTCATTCTGACCAGTGTATGTATGTGCTGACTTTGGTCATCCCATAGCCAGTGCACAGAATTTAGCCAACATTCTGACACTGACCACAGTCATTTTCAGTTAACATAATTATTTTCTTATTGCTCACCTGTCTGTTTTTTTAGATACCTATTCTATCTTCATTTTGAAAACACGTGAAGCTGCTGCCACATTTCTCACAAAATTCACATACAATTGTCAATATTGATGGCAAAAATTCTTGAGGATGATGTATAGTTAGTGCATCCTTGTTGTTTCAAAGCACTCACTTTGTAGAAAACAAGCTGCTTGTTCATATGATGCTACCTTAACTACAGTAAAGTCACTGAATTTGCTGCAAAGAATATTTCCATCTCTTACAGTCCTAACAAGTAAATATATTTTTTGTTTGGAAACCCTTTTTGACTCACTTGTACTTAGCTGTTGTAACAAGCATGTAACTATTTTCTCGTGTAGATTTTCCATGTTTCCAGCAGCCATTAATCTTCATGCTTTCAAAGTCACATAAATTGTGACATTATGGTATTTTGCAACTACTTTGAAACTGCATGTGGATTGTACCTGTGATTATATTCTGTCAAAGTTCTCAGGTGTGTTGTGTTACGTGGGTATGTGAAGGCTTTTAGCAAAGCAACATATTTGAACAAAAATGTTCTTCCTTATTTGAGTATTGTTAAAAAGAACTGATGTTTGTATTTTAAAAATTTTTCGTTTACTAACAAATTGTGATGTATTTTTCACTCTTGTAACAACTAACTTATGTAGTTGTACACAAATTTCTGCATTAATTATTTTATAAATTCTCTTTTTAATATTATTAATTTTATGAATAACTAATCATTCATGCAAACTCCTTGAGCTTGAAGATCAGGAAGATGAATGCATTTATTGATGTAGCCACACTTACCTTGTATTTGTCACTAGTCAGACAGAATTATTGTGAACACATGTTTATGGTCAGTTGTATTTTATTAGAAAAGTAGTCAGGCAGCTTAAAGATAATTTACAGAAAATGTCTCTTGTTTGCATCATTAAAATCACATTCTAAACTATGTTTTGAATTAGTGTTTTAACATTTTTCCATTAATTTTATATAATAAATTATAGGAGATCCCCGACAAGACTTGGAGTATGAGAGACAATTTTCACAAAGTTACAAGGTGCCTGAAGGAGTCCGCAATTTCCTGGTTTACTTGAGAAAGGCTATTGGTGAAGGCAATGTTTATGAGATTCAAGATCTTTATGAAAACAGGTATGAACTTCTATAGAGCTATTGTAAAATATTGATATATTTCTTGAATGATAATCAGGGCATATGTTTATATTTTAATAATTATCAAATTACTTATGAAAAAATGAAATTGCATTGGACATTTTAAACATATTCCTGTTGTGTATTTGAGTACTATAATTTGATAAATATTGAGAACAAATCATTCTACTATTTTTAAATTGTAGAAAATATTCAAAACTGATAGAAGAGAAGTATGTTTTTGGAATAAGTTGTACTTTAATAGTTTAAAATGTTAGGTTTTGTAAAGAAATGCCTTAAAATTAGTGAAAAAATGTGTAGCAAAACATTGGAGTATTAACACCTTATATGAGAGAAATCACCCATTTGCTATGCATGGACAAAAGGAATTCTAGGTTTAAATATTAATTCATGCAATTCTACCATATAATTTAATGACTAAAAAGAACTATAAAGAACCCTATTTAGTTATTACAACACAAATATTATGTCACCGTGCCTACTTATCAGTTCATTATTGGTTAATTGTACAGGTTAATTTCACTGGTAAATTTTCTTACAAGAGGTAAGTTATGATCTGACAACACAAAATATCTACAAAATGTTGTACTTGTCTGATCAGATTTATGTATTGTGGACCATACTCAAGTGAAGGGTGGTGCATAGGTGTGTACAGGTCAGAAAGAACTAGGAGTTAATCTTCCTTGAATGTAATGAGAATGACCACTGACATAGAAAAACCAGAACTGTGCAATACTGCAGTAAGATAAGTGAAGTATGGAGTATTATGAGATTCCTGTGGAGTAAAGTTGTTCCCCATCTAACTCGATTACTGATAGTACAAGATATTACAATATTTACTTTTTTTACGATTAGTTTTATTACGAAGTGCTACTGAATATTGTTTAACAGCAAATTCCATTTGATTTAATTAAGAGCTGATATACGAACTGAAGTAACTTAAGTTTTAAAATACAAGAAAATGTATAATATATCACCATTTTAAAATACAAGAAAATGTACAATATATCACCATTTTAAAATACAAGAAAATGTACAATATATCACCATTTTAAAATACAAGAAAATGTATAATATATCACCATTTTAAAATACAAGAAAATGTACAATATATCACCATTTTAAAATGGTGATATATTGTACATTTTCTTGTATTTTAAAAATACAAGAAAATGTACAATATATCACCATTTTAAAATACAAGAAAATGTACAATATATCACCATTTTAAAATACAAGAAAATGTACAATATATCACCATTTTAAAATACAAGAAAATGTACAATATATCACCATTTTAAAATACAAGAAAATGTACAATATATCACCATTTTAAAATACAATAAAATGTACAATATATCACCATTTTAAAATACAAGAAAATGTACAATATATCACCATTTTAAAATACAAGAAAATGTACAATATATCACCATTTTAAAATACAAGAAAATGTACAATATATCACCATTGTAATCAGACTAAAATCTAGGATGATTTTGAGACTGTTAAACAAAAATAATTTAACGTTCCAAAAAATATTATTTTATGAAAATTTGAATATATGGATTAACCAAGATATGGAAAAATCCAAAAATAGCAGTGAAAAGAGGATTTGTGAACAAACCTTGTTCGAGTATTAAGTCAGCTAACATAAATATGTTTTATATGTTTTGCAGAAATTAAATTCATATGATACTGTGATTGGAACTTTACAATGAAAGTGTTAAGATTTTTTTGTGTGAATGATTAGCAGCTCCAATAAAGGTTTTCAAAAACATTTTGTGAATTTTTACAATTGCATAGATTAGATTGGTTAGCCCTATTTGAGTACATGCACACTGTACCTGGAAATGTAGTTATAATCATACTTACATGTTATTTAAGCTTTACATATTTTTAAACCTTTAGAAGTGAATCACAATCGTGATTATGTTGGTTGTTTTCTTATATCGACTGATAAATATAACTCAAGATAAGAATTAAAAATCAAGATCTTGCATCTATTTTTTTTTACTTAATTTATGAATTTACTCGAGTTTATAATATGATGTACCATTTCTACGTCAGTAAAAACTTAACACTGTCATGTTCCATCAAATGACAATAAATTGTGTACTATTAAAATATGGATTATTAGCTTAGATTTTATGCTATTCTAATTGATATACCATAAACAAAAAGTAGTTTAATAAAATTTTGAATGTAAGACACTAAAACCTTATGTCATGCGCAGCAAAGGGTATCCGTGCCAATAGGGTTAAAAGAACAGAAATAATTAATTATGAGACTTGGGTGGCCATGTAAGCTACTAACTATGATAAGGATATTTACATTTGTTTTCATTATAAAGTTTCAGTGTTTTAAACTTATTTGAGGAATTCATTTTTGTCTTGGTTTTTTTGACAGCTATGTTAAGCTGACTGAGAGGTACTTTAAAACTACTCCTTGGCCTGAAGTCAAAGATGTTTCTCCAATTGTACAAGATGGTAAGCTTTTATGTGTTACTTTAAGAGAATATGTTGTTGTTATGTAATAAAAATCAAAGGTATATTCCTTGCTCTTGTGTAACTGAATTAAAACAAACTAAGTTATTCTTTAATGTCAATAAAGCTTATAGCCAAATCAAGGGCTGGCCTTACCAAAATTACAGTTAACTACATACAGTATAAACATTTTGTTTTTCTTTAACCTTTCATCTACAGAATTCATTTTTATAGCCTCCTGTTGAGAAGTTAATGTTGTCACAAACAACAATTCTTCAAATTGTGTGAACACCTTTCCTAAACTGACAAAGCATGATTATAATTAATTATCATACTTGTCCTGTGACATTAGTATTAATCCTCTCATATTTTTTAACACTACATTCTTTATTCAGGAAAAGTATTGATAGACGTAATGCATTAATTATTATCAGTGTATTATGGAAGTATGTCGATGATTGGGAAAGGTGTTGTGCTCGTTTCGGCACACGTATTTGCTGTGTTCTATATTGGAGTGCTTGTCATGAGAGGCAATCATTAATAACGAAAGGTATGTACCATAAAGCAGCATCATTTTAAATTGCCTTTACTCATTAATTTACAGTAATTACATTTTAAGAATGCATTCAAATCAAACTTTCATATTGCTGTTCATAATGGTAAACTTAATTCACTCAGAATATCTCAAACAAATTGGTTAGGCATAAAACCTTTAAAAAATCAGTAAACCAGAAATGAAACAGTAACTTGAATTAAATTTGTTTAACTTGTAATTGTTTTAATGTTTTTTTGTGAAAAGTGTAAAATATAGACATTGAGTCAGCCTTGTTTTTAACATTTACATTTTGGTTTCAGTGATTAATGAAAAATGCATAATAATTACTCTTTCTAATGATATGAGTCAATGGAAATCATATGCTGGTGTTGATTTTTATATTTTTATCTTATAGATGAAATATTCCTGATTCTTTACAAGGAATTGTATTATCATCATTTGTATGCTCGAGTTCAGGTATGAAAGTTAAAGCCATTTAAACTACTATTGTTTGTTTTGTGTCTTAATGAATTACATGTAATATAATTTGAAAAATCTTTCTAGATGGTTTTTATTTAAGCTTTCAAATATTAGTAAATAATTTATCTTAATAAACAAACCTGGATATTTAAAGCCAGTTTTGCTTTACTGTGATTGAAAAAAAAAAGTAATAAGTTTCACAGTAATTGATTTTGATTAAGCTGGAATATTAATATTATATTAATCATTCATGAAACCCCTACAATATTGAGCTTGTGCATGATTTCTAAATTTAATTATTCTGACTGAAAGTTTTAGATATGTTCAAATTTAACTAGATATCCATAGTCATTCCACTTCATATTTTATTACTGATAGTTTTTACAAACTGCTGTTAAATGTACACATACGTACATTTACGTTTGGTTATCGTGGTTGCATAAAAATATGTGGTTTTAAAGATATACTGTATTGTAAATGTACTTAACAATGATAGAAACATTAATGGACAATGTATACTTTACAGTAAAAAAGAATTTTTGTCACACACACATATTCCTATTGCTTAATAAAACCGTACTATTTCCATGAATGTTAAGTAGCAAGTGACTTTTATTCATAACAAGTATAAGATAAGAGCTACATACATAGTAATTCTCAACATGTATTATTACTTCCTGAAGCCTACAATGTTAAGTAGCAAGTGCTTTTTATTCATAACAAGTAAAAGATAAGAGCTACATACATAGTAATTCTCAACATGTATTATTACTTCCTGAAGCCTACAAATATTTATATACACACATATATACATTTTCCATATATCAGTTTCTTTAATGAGAAATCCTGAATCTGTCTTTTGAAGATTAACATTATTTATCTATATGTTAGGGTTGCTTGACTATTGATCAAAGATTTGAATCCTATTACAACTACTGTGACTTATTCAACTACATTCTCAGTAAGTGTTTCACTTTGATGGTTTGTTAAACTTATCAAACCCCTCTTATTCTTAGTAAAAAATTTAAATTCCAGGTTCTCCAAGTTTTAATGTTTATAAAAATTATTTTTGTCATTGATATATAAAGTTGAACATTTGTTATGTTGATCATCATTAACTTCTACAGTGATTTAAAACTTTACTAAAGTACTTAGAAATTTGACATGAAAAGTTTTTAGGTATTCAAAAGAAGCAGTTTCCGTCTCTCCCAAAAGATGTGAAACTGTAAAGTACATTACATAATAGAGTGAATAATTGAAATATATCATACTAACACAGAAGCCATTTTATAGATTATAAGTTCTTTAACAGTGTGTACTTTCATTTTGTATAATTAAATTATGTTGAAATCTGTCATTTTTCTTAACTTGTCTTTTTTTTTAATAATACATACTTTTGTTGCATATTTCAAGGTGCAGAAGGTCCTGTACCATTAGAGCTTCCAAACCAGTGGCTTTGGGAAATTATTGATGAATTTATATACCAGGTATATATAGTTTTCTGGGTCTTTGTAGTGAAGTTAACAGATCTTTTGGTTTTATTTGCATTTCATTCAGTTTTTGTTTCAGTGCCATGTTGGAAAGATTATAACTACTAGAAAGTAGAGCATAGCTAGATCATTCTTTTTTTTTTTCTTTATATCCAATATGGGTGGAATATTCGAAAAAAGAAAAGAAATACAACCGAAATTCTTTTCATCTTTAAAGTGTCATTTTAAAGTAATTTATTTGAAGAGTATGCTGTACCAGACATTCTAATTTGTCATTCTGTTCCCTAAAGATAGTCATCACGAACTAATTAGTTCTGACTTGCCCCTTTTCAAATAGGATGGTATGAAAATTTGAAACTGAAGTTGATAATTGGAAGTGTTATAATTGTCACATCTTTTAAAAACTATTAATTCTCCAACTAGTCTGTTGCTCAAAGTTTCAATTTTAACTTGGTTGAAGCTACATGTACAGTTTTTTTCATGATAAAAATAAAAACTCACTTCTATGCTTCAGTATAGTTCAGGTTTAAAAAATAGATTATAAATCAAATAGAGTAAGGAACATTTTTTTTCTCGTGGACTCAATTATTAACACACTTGATTTGTTTCATAATTGACTTGTCTGCTCATGGGTGCTGAAATAAGGTTTCTGTATACTGTCAACATAAGTTGTGATACCAGTATTTTTGATAGGTTGTACGTATTACAGGTATTTTATTAATTTCAAACTTACGTCACACTTATATTAGTTTTAGACGATTTTTTGTAGCACTATTTCTGTCAAGAAAATGGTCTAGATGTATGATATTAGGCTTACTGTAGTACATGTATGAAAACTGGTTTTCAGGTCAACAGTTATTTGAGTCATGCATGTCATGGCATAGTAAATATGTATGATATGTAGTGGTTTATGACAATATGAATTTTAAATTGATAAAAAAATTATGTTAGTATGTCTCATAGGTACCATGCCATATGTTTGAAGTGTTTGTGTGTGTTTCAGATCTGGTGATTTTTTTATGAGTTATTAATGCTAGGTTCAGGGGTGTCAGTATTCTCACCACCAGACTGGAAAGCATTAATATAAAACAAGAAAAAGCAGAATAATGCTTATGTACTGCATGAACCAAAGTCATTCAAATTTGTTAAGACAAACCTAGCATGTTTTGTCAAGAACTGAAGTTTCTGATACATGTGTTGTTATACTTTAATGATTTGAATTCATGTGTGCATTGTCATCTAATTTTTGTCCTTGTTTTATATCCTTCAAATATTAAAATTTGTTTGAAAAGGAAATTAGTCTTAAAATTAACTCCTCCTCATTGAACCTTTTATCCAGTTTTCGTTATAGCATATTACAGAATTGAAATTTTTGTTACACTGTCAATTGGCAGCTTAAGAATACCCTTATAAATGTCAAAATTTCATAATTATTATGTTTGGCAGAGTGTCAATTCTATTTTATGTAACCCATGTTTTTACGTACCTTCCTGAAGAATGAACAAAATCGTTGTTTGTAATTTTGGAGAAAATTGTTAAATAAATGTGATTTTTGATAATAATTTAGACATTTTGTGTTTTCGTTTCATCGGCTTTGTTTTACCCTTTTTTTTTTAATTTAAATTTTCATTTTTGTGCATTGGCCCAGCATGGCCAGGTGGTTAGGGCGCTCGACTCACAATCTTGGGGTCACGGGTTTAAATCCCCGTCCCACCGAACATGCTCGCCCTTTCAGCCGTGGGGGTGTTATAATGTGACGGTCAAT
>NW_013669227.1:13357-14688 GCF_000517525.1 Limulus polyphemus
GTAAAAAAGTAGCCCAAGAGTTGGCAGTAAGTGGTGATGACTAGCTGCCTTTCCTCTAGTCTTGCACTGCTAAATTAGGAACGGCTAGCGCAGATAGCCCTTGTGTAGCTTTGCGCGAAATTCAAAACAAAACATGTCTGTGCAACTGCAACAATATGCAACAACTACCTTTTTGAAATAATTGACACGTGTTATATACTTAATGTATTAATTATATTTTTTTTTATACAATGTATGATAACATATTGCATCTTACCTGTTAAATGGAAAGGTCATCAAAAGGAAGTAAATAAAGGAATGCAAGGTTGATGGATCTAAATTTTGAAGTAGTTCGTTGCTATACTGTTAAGTCAATCAGATTTTTCCTTGCTGTTATGTAATGCTTAAACAATCTTCAGTAAATGTTTGAACTAACTTGTACTTAAAAAAAAAGTAACAGCGTAAAAAAGTGTTGGTATACACACCTTTTGGCTAAGTTTTTAATTTAAGTTTATCTCTTTTTGCAGTTTCAGTCTTTTAGCCACTATCGCAGCAGGCTTAGTGAAAAATCTGAAGATGAAATTGAACTCCTTCGCACAAGTCCCAAGGTTTGTCTTGTTTTTATTTGGTTTTTGAATATATGATGAATCTTTATATGAGAATAGTCCTCCATATATGACTTTACAGAATGTTTTTTCTTCCGTTAAACTGTACTTTCAATTACATTAGAAATACATAAATCTGTAGTCTGGTAAATACTTTATAGTTTTAGAAAATATTATACCATTACAAAGATATTTAGTTTCACATAAATCCTCAAACAACCTTTTGTTTTGTTTATGTATACTGTACTACTAAAAGCTTGCTAATTCCTGCTGAAGTAAGTGGATTGGGCAGAGCACAGATAGTTCATTGTAATCCTTTGCACTTAGCAACAAATAAATGAACCACTGAATAATAACAGACTGATCATCCAGTCATTCATTTGGTAATTTCTGGTATTGATGTAGGTCTTGTTTTGACCTGTCAGTATGATAATTTTATCACTGGGTTAGAAAATAATTCTGGCATGATACGAGACAAAATATCATCAAGATAAATTTCTAATTAACTCTTTCAGCATGGGCTCGGTTCCTGGGACTGACCTCATAACCATTTTGTGCTTGTTATAGTTTTCATGCTATAACTTATAAATTAGTAAGCAAATTTTAAGGAAATTTGGCAGATTATCAGTAAACATTACAATGCTTTCATACACAAAATATAATTTTTTTTTTTATGAAGTCTTAAGGTTTATAAAGCAATGTTTTTCTCATGCCTTTTTTTCTTTTTGCATGTTGCCTATCTAACAT
>NW_013669227.1:15688-24377 GCF_000517525.1 Limulus polyphemus
TCAATGTTTATCTGTGTTTCTTAATATTTGCTTTTAAAATAAGAAATTGAGTAATGTATAGTACAAAAATTTGAATTATAATCTACAATTTGATACTAAAGTTATTGACATAAATTCATGATATAGTAGTTCAATAAAATTTTAAATGCGAGTTAACAAATGAGATGACATGACCTGTTTCAAAATGGCTAAGATGAAGAGTTTGGAAAGAGCTTCCTGACTTAGCTTACAATTATTGATTTATTAGAACTTAAAACTAGTGCAAAATGTGATCTAATTTTTGCATTTACATCCAAGATCCATTTTTGCCTAAAAAAAGTAGCTTAGTTTGGTTATAGATTAATTTGAAAACAGTGTTTGGGAACATGTACAGGATAATCTTTGTTTTAGTGTTAAGTGTGATATCACATTTGTGATTCAATTTCCTACCCCCCATGAAGAAAGAGTATTCCCCTTCAAACTTCCCAAAATTTACCACATTTCAGATAATTAATGAGATACCAAAATGTGTATCTTTTTTTTTTTATATTTTTATTATATACATAAAAGTAAATGTGCCAGTTGGAAAGTTGTTTATAAACTTTGCAGTGAAAGGGTCAAGAGTATTGAAGGCTAGGTCTGCCAATAATGTAAACTTAAATTAACTATTGCTTCTTTAGATTTGGAATGTCCATAGTGTCTTAAACGTTCTGCATTCCTTAGTGGATAAATCAAACATCAACCGACAGCTCGAAGTGTACACTAGTGGAGGTGAGTACTTTATTTACATATTCATTTTAATGGTTTATAGTGAGGATTATAAGGTTTTGTGATCCATCTTGTCTGTTCTATCCACTAAATTAAACTAAAACAACGCCAACTCGTATCATTCAAATGTTTATCAAACTTTCCTTTAAATTCATATTAACTGCATCTACCACATCTGAAAGCAATCTGTTTCGAAGGCCAACTACCCTGTTAGAAAAATAAAACTGTCTTAGCTGAAGATGATTCCTACCCTGCCAGAATTTATACTTGTGTCCTCTATTCTTATTGTTAAATATGAAAAACAAAAAGGCAGCAAGATTCCACCATCAAATATGACAAAAGTTAATGAATTAGCACGACTGATTTCCTTAACAATCTTGAACACCTACACCTGGATGGATATGATAGTACTTTGTAGTGTAGCTTATCAACTTCTATGCTTATTCTTATTTGCATGATTTAAAACAGACCTAATGAATATGTTTATTATCTACAGAGTGCCTCGGCTACTTAAAATAAATGATACATCACAAAGTTTTGAAACCCTTTCTTTTAACCTTCTTTTTGTAATTGTTTCTAACAAAGTGTAGTAGTAGCCATCATGTTCATCTCTGACAGTGACTGTACTTTAGATTCTGAATCTCTTTAATTCTTTACTAATTTTTATAATTGTTTTTACATTAATATAATTTAGAAAAAGTTTTGTCATTAAATTTTGTACATATTATTGTATTAGTTAACTTTATGATTATTGAGGCTAAAATTATTTTCCAAACTGTATATTTCTTGTGCTGAACATACGTGTCATAAAATAAAATATATTTTACAGAAAGATGAATCAAACTTTGTACACTTAACAGATTTATTAATTATTATTGAAAAACATTCTGTTTCTTCTCAACTTATTTTATTGCATTCAACTCTCAGTTGATTTTTATAAATACTTAAAGAATTCATACCTTTATGCTTTACAATATAAATTTAGAGCTTAGTCTGAGACTGATTGAGAACACAAAATGCTAAAATATTAAAAGGTAATCATATTTTACACAGGAAAAATTGAAACATTAGAAACTGTTATATTTTACACAGAAAGAATGGTGAAATAGTAGAAATATAATCAAATTCTACACAAGAAAAATGTCTAAAAAATTAGAAATGTCATTTTCCACAAAGAGTTTTAAAACATTAAAAATAATCATATTTTATGCAGAGAAAAAAAGTTTGAAAAATTAGAAGTATAGCCATTTTACACAAATCCTGGAACACTAGTAATATAATGAAAATCTACACAGAAAAACCTCCTTAACTCTATTGCAATGTGCATCCCTTACTTAGCATGTCATAAGGTTTTTAATGAGTTACATCCAATATTTAACCAAACTACTTTTTGTTTATAATAACAATTAGTATAGCATAAAATCGTAGTTAATAATAATAATAGTATACAAGTTTTAAGTTCTTACTTTTTATGAGGCAATAAAAAAAATCATGAACTTTCTGTAGTATGAGAAATGCGATATTTTTTTCTCTAGGCATTCTCCCCTTCTCTAATTTATTCACCACCCCTCCAATAAATAGGAAATTTAACATAAATTATTCACTATAATATTGTCACCACTCAGGCAAAGCATAATTGTCCTAGTCTTCGATCTTGTTTGGTTATACAGCCATCAAATAGAAAATCACACCCACCTCTCACATCCTCTCTTTCAGGATTTGTTAATAGTTCTCTTTTATGTTTAATACTATATTATTTATAACCAATAGAATGCCAAGGTTTTCATCTATCAAATTATATATTATATTACGTTGTTTTCTGAACAGACAATTGTCAATTTCTCTTTTAGTACAAACTTCTTTCCCATGGGAAACATATCAACTAGCTTGGATGAATTTGTAACAGCTCTTGTCGGATAGTTAGAAAGCCAGAACAGTTGTGATAGTTACATAACATTGTCTGCTTTCTGCATGTTATTATTCTGTATTCTTTGGTGCATTATTTAATTAGATAAAAAATTTAGTGCACTACTATCATTACAATAGAAAAAAAGTAGGGTTAAATGTCATCAACAGTCAACCAAAAAAAGACGGTCCAGGTAAATACTTTATTTCTTGTTTTTCATGTGTATTCTTTATTATTATAAAAGTAACTAAAATGTAAAAATAGGAATATCTAGGTTAGGTATGCACACAAGCAGCATGTAATAGCTCATGGGTAACATAATTCGATAATGTAATGTGAGCCCCATGTTTGACAGTTTGACACAATTCAAAAGGCAATAAAACAATATAATTTAAGTATAGATAGATGTATACTATTACAAGTTTAAAGCTATTTAGGATAAACAAATGTAGTTTCATGTTACAATTTGAAATTATTCTAGAAAGAAGAAAGGGTAATTTCAATTTTCTTTTTGGTGGTTACAAGGTTGGTCATATTGACCAACCTTGTATAGAGGTAGGGTAGAGAAAATAACAGATAAGATATAAAGTTTCACTGAAAAAAAAACGTTTGAAATGTATTTAGGAGGTTTTAGATATTATGCAAATGAAATTTGATATTTTGGAGATGATGAAAAATGTTTTTTATCTTAACTCTTTCCACATGGGTTCAGTCGAATTGATCGACCACGTTACCACTTTGTACTCGTTTAAAATCATTATAGTTTTGGTACTACTAACTTTTAATATGGTATGTATATCTTCACAAATTTTGGCAGACTTTCAATAAACATTACAAGTCTTTTACATACAAAAAATCAGGTTTTTAAGTGAAGTATTTTTAATAAACTAAAAAAAAAGATTTATCTGTGATTATATCGAGTCTTTTTTTTTACTAGTCTGAGTGCAAAGTGATTTTTGTGTTAAGATGAAACATCTCAAATTTCATTATCATAATCTCTAATTACTAAAACCTCACATATACATTTCAAATGTTTTTTCAGTAAAACTTTATTCTTTATCTGCTATTTTCTCTACCCTAACTCTATATGGTGTTAGTCGAGTTGACCGTCCTTGTAACCATCAGAAATGTTAGGAAATCTAAATTACCCCTTTTTTTTGTTCTAGAATGACTGCAAATTGTAATAGGAAACCAGAAATGTTTATTCTAAATATCTTAATTCTAATAACAGTATGCATCAATTTATATTTATTAATTTTTGATTTATTGACCTTTGAACTGTGTGTAATTAGAACTACCCCAAGTTGAAAATTACACGGTGCACGCGCAGCTCACGTTACCTTATCGAATAGCGTAATGCACAAGTTGCTCGCTAGTATACCCCATTAAGATTATTGTTGTTATTTTTTTCCTTATCTTACCCAATAAGTTTCTATTTTTTATACATTTTAATTATTTTTATAATACTAAATAAAAGAAACATGAAAAATAAAAAAACTCTTTATTAAATATCAAACACTTTTCAGTAATGGTTTATATTTTATCTGTCATTTTTTTCTACTGTAACATTATGCTTGATTCTCCAGGTTATAAGACAAGTTATTAAAGTATAATGAAAATAAAGGTTTCAAAGTGCAAAATAAAATGTATAGTATTATTAGTATTGATCACAAAGTTTCAAAGGACTTAAGATCAAATCTTATGCTTCTCACACTTATTTTCTATAGTAATTTTATTGTTAGAGGCTGTCTTGGAAACTAGACATAATGAAACAGACAGACAATGGTATTCATTTTATACCATTGTCTGTCTGTTTCATTATGGATCACTAAATTCCAAAGTAAAACTCCTGAGAGTTTCTTCTATTCTTTTTACACCTATTTCCTATGTTTATTCTACTGTTAATGGCTCAAGTAGAAACCTGCCAAATATAAAGCAATGAATCATTGCTCCTTAGTTAGTTTGACATTATCAATATTAAAAAAGCTCATGCAGTGCAATTCCAAGAACTTTCCATTTTTTGAAAATACAGTGTGGTAGGATTTATCAACTTGTTGACAGTATAATGATTTCAATGATAATGTCTAAAGTATTATAAAATCTTTATATTATATTATGATTTTGTAGAAAGTCTGGGGAAAGAATTTACCGGCTTCTTTACAGTACATTGGTTGCAACAAGAATAAGAACAAGTACTTTATAAAAGTGAGAGAAAATATTTTTCAAATGGCTCTGTACAAAGTTGTATTCAATCCAATAAACTTGTTAAGTATTTGGATGTTAGTTAACCTCCTGGGTGGTTGGGATTTAGTGTTAGTGTAAGTGCTTATGAACATCCTGTTTCCTATATTACCATGCTTACACAGTAACCAATAGATGTGTAGTTTCCAGTAATATGAATACGATCCATTTTGGTTGAGCTAGTATTTTTGGCTTAGCCTTCTTGCTTATCAGTTTAGAAACAAATTATTCAGTGATTATTTTTTTGTTTGAATTTACAATAATATGTTCTAAAACTTCTCTATAATAAAACAAAGCACAAATCTCTTATTTTTAGTACTAGTGCAGTAACATTATGGTTTCCATACATTTTATATATATATAATTTTCAAATAAATACTTAAATGACAGTTATTTTTCTTAAAACATAGAACAGTAAGTAAAAAATATTTGGAAAACAATGATCTCCACTACTTACAATGCTACAAAGTTCTTGTTTGCAGTCTTGAGTCATACTTGCCAACCCTCATCGTAAGCCTCATCCAAATTCACATGTGGAGATGAAAAAAATAATAACTTTTGTAGACTTTATATATGCATTTTGGAATACCAAAAAAATATAAATAACTACACCGATACCCCAAAAAATGCACTGTAAATTACCAAGCTTCTTAACTAAATTGTATTTCGGTTTAAAAAAATATAATTTCTGTTTAGTAAGTAGCCTTGATTGTAATACTTCAAACTCTCCAACAATATAAGAGCTTTTCTCTCATAAATAACTTAAGAAGACTGACAGAATTATGTAGAGGAAATGTAGAGCTATCAATTGGTTATACAGTTATTGGTATACAAAAGTAGGTGTAGATAAACAAGTCTTCTCAAATGATGAAGTGGTAGGCAGAACCAATATGGCGATTCCTTAAATATTGAGATATCTCACAAATAGAAAATGTAGGAGGTTTTTATTTGTTATTCTAGTTTGCCAATATTGGAAATATAAATTTCTAATTCATAAGAAAGTATAGATGTTGTGTTGTGGGTGTTATAAAATGTAATCTGACCAAACCCAGAAGGTGACGTACCATGTGACACACAAAAATCGATATTTAACCTCTTTGTTTTTTTTTATATTTTATATTTGAATTTTAATCTACAATTTGATGTCAAACATATTGACATACATTTATAAACTAATATATGTCTACAAATGTGATGACTTGCCCTCTGACCCCTACCCATGTCCATAGGGTTACCATGAAAAATCACTTTGTACTCAGACTATACAAAAACAAAAACTTAATGTATTCATGAACAAATCTTTTTTTAGTTTATTAAAAAATACTTCACTAAAAAATCTGATTTTTTTTGTATGTAAAAGACTTGTAATATTAACTGAAAGTCTGCCAAATTTTGTGAAGATACACATGCTGTGTTAAAAGTTAGTATCAAAACTATATCGACTTTAAATTAGTACAAAGTTGTCGTGTTGTTAGTCAATTTGACCGAGCCCGTGTAGAGAGAGTTATGCATTAAAAATGTCATTTTACACAAACAGTAGTGATATTTTACATGGAGAAAAAATGTTGAAACATTTGAAATACGATCATTCTCTCCACAGAAAACAAAATATAGTTCACAAAAATATGAGGGTTCTGCTCATAAGTTATTTATTAATACACTGATACACGTTGGCCATGTTGTTACAATGTTAAAACTTCCTATTTCTTTCTATACTTATATTATGCCTTTTGTAATGTGCTCACCTTCGTGGGTTTATTTAGAAGTACGTGCCAATAGATACTTGAGATATCAGTGAAAAACAGAAATAATGTAAATTATTAAACAATTTTGTAGATTTCTAGACCCATTGCTTCTGTTCCAAATTGTAAAAACTTTAACTTGAATATTTCATATGATGTATATCATTACATAAAAATGTAATATTCTCCATTTATAATGTTGTATATTTTTTCTCAGGTGATCCAGACAGCGTGGCCGGTGAGTTTGGAAGACATCCACTCTACAAGATGCTTGGATACTTCAGCTTGGTTGGCTTACTGCGTTTGCATTCTCTACTTGGAGACTATTATCAAGCAATTAAAGTTCTGGAAAATATTGAGCTGAACAAAAAGGTATTCTAACATTTTTAAGATTCCTTGCTCATTTATCTCCTGCTGGTCAGAACTCTGTATCATATATTTGTGTAGTGGCATTGTTAAAGAAGAGCAATGTATATTCTACAAAATATTAATGTCCATGTAAGAAAACTAAATTTGAGACTTGTTTGAAAAACTAAAAGTGTTTAGTTTGTACTTAGTACAGCTATTTGAAATATGACTATATTTATTTATAAATAAATATTTTTTTTTTCTCAAAAATTCAAAAATTATCTTTCTGATACTGGCTAACATATTTTGAATGTATAGTTCCCTTCACTTCAATAGATAAACCTAGTTTCTGATTTTAAATTGTTTCATAAAATACTGACTATATACATATATTGTTGAAATATAATTCTTTGGAATTTATTTTTTAGATATATTGTATGATACAAACCTGATGTAAAGTAACCACATTAAAAAGAAAATTTTGCATGTCTGTCAGTATACAATAGGCACATAACACTCCTGAATACTTTGCTGTAACTAAAAGTGAAAAGTATTTTATAGTATTGCTGAGTGTGTTGCTATATCTAACAGCATAAAGTAACTATGTGACATCACTAGGTGAACAGTGAACCCTCGTTAGTCCGAACATTAACATTCCAGATAATTTTTCATATAGGTAAATCTTTATATTGAGAAATTTAATCAATCTGTTATTTCAAATTCTGAATCCAAATGGCTACTTCGTATCACAAATATATATTTCCTATGAATACATTATCCAGTATTCTCTATACGACTCAAAAAAAGTGAAGTACGGGTTGATCAGACCAGGAAGCGAGATGATAGTTACTGACCACAAAACACCTGCACTAACTAGTAGATACTAGTTTACAACAGCTTTTCTGAGAACAATCATCACAGTAAATATTCACATATAAATTATGACGGACATTGAGAGGTCAACAGAGTAACTTATACTACAGTCTTGTCAAGTGTCAGTGCTACAGAACAAGTGCATGTGGAAATATCAGTATTATTAAAACATGATGTTTGTTTATACAAGAAAGCAAATCCAATTGTAAAATTTGATATCATCAAAAGCATTTAAGTGTAGAAAGAAGTATTTGTATGGGCAAATCATCCGTATCTGACGTTTTTTGCAGCAAAGGAAAGTGGTTAAATATTCCTAAGGTGAATGTACTGCTGTATGTAACTTTAAAGTAACCACATATCACTGGTGAATGTACAGCTGTATGTAACTGTAAAGTAACCACATAACACTGGTAAATGCACTGCTGTATGTAACTGTAAAGTAACCACATAACACTGGTGAATGTACTGCTGTATTTAACTGTAAAGTAACCACATGACAATGGTGACTGTACTGCTGTATGTAACTGTAAAGTAACCACGTGACAATGGTGAATGTACTGCTGTATTTAACTGTAAAGTAACCACATGACAATGGTGACTGTACTGCTGTATGTAACTGTAAAGTAACCACGTGACACTGGTAAATGCACTGCTGTATGTAACTGTAAAGTAACCACATGACAATGGTGAATGTACTGCTGTATGTAACTGTAAAGTAACCACATGACACTGGTGAATGTACTGCTGTATGTAACTGTAAAGTAACCACATGACACTGGTGAATGCACTGCTGTATGTAACTGTAAAGTAACCACATGACACTGGTGAATGC
>NW_013669227.1:25309-30731 GCF_000517525.1 Limulus polyphemus
CAAATATGGGTGGTGGACATCGTGCTAACTCGTAAATTCTTTTATAAAATCACTGCAGTGTTTGATATATATATACGAGCCTACATAAGTAATGGCAGGAAACTAAACTTAATATGTAGGTTTTATGATATTCAATATGGATCATTTTAGGCTGAAAAAGTAAATTATAAAAAATATATGTAAAAGGTTTTTACATTAGTTTTTTGTCTCACCATTATAACATGAAGATAATTGTAAGCAGGGAATTTTTTAATAATTTATGGTCCTTTATTATTAAAAGGAAAGAAAGCTTTCTGCGTACGATGTAGTTACTTTAAAAGTTGTAAAGGAACAATTTTAATTATTCTGTATGTATATTTAGTAGGGGTGTGTTTGACATAGTTTGGCTAGATGTTTGCAATATCAGCTACGCTGATCATATTATTTTGTAATGTGTGAAATTGAAATGCCTATGAAAAAAAATTGTTAATCTTATTGTTGTCTGAAAGTAATTTTAGCTATCTGTGATATTCTTTCATTGTCAGAGCCTTTACTCAAGAGTTCCTGCCTGTCAGATTACCACCTACTACTATGTTGGATTTGCTTATATGATGATGCGTCGATATGCTGATGCAATACGCACGTTTGCTGATATCCTTTTGTATGTTCAACGTACACGACAAATGTTTCAGCATAAGACGGCCCAGGCAGAAGAAGTGAGTGTGTCATTCATTCAGCAGGTCTTCTGTAAATTATTCATTGTGTTTGACATATTTTGAGTTGTTTTTCTATAGTTTTTAATAGTGATAAGTAGTTTTGGAATTAACAAGCTAATAAGATGTTTACTGTATTGAAATTGGTTTAGAAGTTTCTCATTTATGGGCCCGACATGGCCAGGTGGTTAGGGTGCTCGACTCGCAATCTGCAAACATGCTCGCCCTTTCAGCCGTGGGGGCATTAAAGTGTGATGGTCAATCCCACTATTCGTTGGTAAAAGAGTAGCCCAAGAGTTGGAGGCGGGTGGTGATGACTAGCTACCTTCCCTCTACTCTTACACTACTAAATTAGGGATGGCTAGCACAGATAGCTCTCGTGTAGCTTTGCACGAAATCCATAACAAACAAATAATTCTCATTTATCTGTATATCCATTGTATTTTTATTTCTTTAAGTGTAACTCTTCCAGCTTACCTCATAATTTAAACACATATGTTTTCAAGTCAACAAAAATAATGCGTAATATTTTTTATACGTCTGTCTTGTTTCAGGGTTCTGATTATTTGTATTTTAACTTTAATACTCTACTCAGATCAGCAAACAGACTGATCGGATGTACCATTTACTGGCCATCTGTCTGGTTCTCCATCCTCAACTTATTGATGAAAGTGTTCTCTCCCAGCTTAAAGAGAAACATGGAGACAAGATGCTACGCTTGCAAAAAGGGTAAATATGTTTGACTTAATTGGTGATTATCACATGAATATGTTCCTAGTCTCTGTAACAATTTAACTTGTAGGCTACCATCAATATCTTCATAAGAATGCACAGTGCTTTTGATATATTTATGAAACTGAACAATCTTTTTAATAACTAATTTACAAAGCTTTATGCTGATTCTACTATTTTTTAGAGGTTTATTTGGCAGGATTTGATTAATGTCTTATGTGACTTATTCTACCTTAGTGTGTATTATATTTGTAGCATGAGTAATGAGTATAGATTTTGGTTTGAAAGCAAAGCAAATAACTTTGGCAATATTCAGTGACAAAAGGACATAGTAATACATAATGGAATATATAAAATTGGAGTATGGAAAACCAAAGAAAATATACTGGAAAGAAAGAAGGTGTATGCATTAGAAAATATTTGTTTTACCAGTATTTTTGGTGGAAGAATTCCAGTCATTTTATATTGAGTACCATTCTTGATAAGATAAAACAGTCAGCTGCATAAGAAAACTGAACATTTTTGTGATTTATTCCATTGCTTCACAGTCATCAGGCTGGTAGAGTATGTATTTGTGTTTTACATGTTAATACAATAAATTCTTTAAGTAAATCTTTTATTTTGTTAAAGATTAATAGTCAAGTAATGTTCTTATAAGTTATGGGGCAATCACTTTATGAAAACCATTTTTACCCTTTTTTATAATATTATGCTGAGACGTTTATATGAAACTTTGATGTAGATATTTAAACAAGACCAATTTGCAGATGGTCATAAGATTAAGACATACATACCTTTTTTTAGAAGAATCTGTGTGTTGGTATTTTAAAATCTGGTAAGATTCTAATATTTATTTCCACTATATGAAAGTGAATGAGTCAGTTTTATCTTATTATTACAATCCTGTACCTCACAGAGATCTGCAAGAATTTGAGAACAGTTTTTCTTATTCAAGTCCGAAGTTTTTGTCTCCTGTTCCCCCAGCTTATGATTCAATTCCAACCAATTATCATAAGGTAAGACTTAAAATTTATGTTGTCAAATATTTTTTTTTGGGGGGGGGGTGACAATAATTTAAGTTTAATGAGTTATTATTCTAACTTAAGAATGTGGTTTACATTAGATGTAAATTTTACATTGAAATAAAATTGAAATACAGTGTGCTTTGGCCAACAGATAATCTGTTTATTATGGTTAAGAAAACAACATCAATGATGTGTGTATAATTTAAAGACCTCATAACCATTTTTTGCTTGTTACAGTTTGCATGCTATAAATCTTAAATTCCTAAGTGTATGTTCGCAAAATTTGGCAAATTATCAGTAAACATTACAAGGTTTTCATATGCAAAATATCAGATTTTTTTTTATTAAGTCTTAAGGTTAAGTAATATTAAGCAATGTTTTTCTCATGGCTTTTTTTTTTTTGCATGTTGCCTTTCCAACATGCAAAGCAATTTTCATTTTAAAATTAAAAATCTGTTTATGCATCATAAAATTTTCAAATTTCACATGCAAAATCTTTACAACGTCCAAATAATTATCAAATGTTTCTTAAGAAAAAACTTTATATTTTGTTTGTTATTTTCACTGATGAATCTCTACAAATTTGGTCGATTTGACTGATCTCGTAACCACCATAAAAAATTAGGAAATTAATATAAATTATGCCTTTTTTTTGTTCTAGAATGGCTACAGCTTATAACACAAAAATACAAATGTTTAGACTAAATAGCGAAAATCTCATAACATTATACATTTATATATATTTATCATTTTAGTTATATTGACCTTTCAGCCATGCCTGATGCCTGCCTAACAATACAGAAGTTACAATGACGTGGCACACGGGCACTCGTGTTACTGTATCCAATAATATAAAACTAGCATTTGGTCTTTACAAAGTGATGTGTCTTGGCTATGTTTTAGTGGACTAGTATTTTGTAAAATACAATTATATTTCAGTTATTATACATAATATATGTATATATACATTATTATTATTTACAAATAAGTTTTTAAACTTATTTTTCTTAAAACATAGAACAGTAAATAAAGAAGTAAAGCAAACATTTATCTCTTCTAGTTACGGCCTTTGTTACAAAAAAATCATAAGTTACTACATCAATACCATAAAATTCCACTATGATTTATCAAGCTAAGTAATTAAGCTGTATTTGGGTCCAAAAACAATATGAAATTTTGAGCAGACTCAACACTCACCAGATTGAAGGTTTGTATCTAAAGAATGAGATGACATCGTAATAGTTGAAAATGGCTGAGAATGCCACTATGGGGACATCCTGAGCTTTTGATTGGTTATAAGTTATAGGAAGGTTGTATTTATAACGAAGTTCTAAACACAATGAAGTTCCAACTGTAATATTTATTGTTTATCTATATTTACAGATATTCCCAGAATTTATGACTCCGTCATTACATAGATATTGTTACAAGAGGAAACACTGCATAGTATTGCAAAGTTCTGATGACCTATTGAGGAGATATTTAAAATACCATTTCAATAAACAATCCAAGCCATCCATACATAGGCAGTGTTCCTGCCTGCCTGATAGCATTTGATTAGTGTTAATACTTATGTAATGAACAATCTGAGCCATCCCTACATAGGCAGTGCTACTGCCTGCCTGGTAACGTTTGATTGGTGTTAATACTTATGTAATGAACAATCTGAGCCATCCCTACATAGGTAGTGCTACTGCCTACCTGATTTAATTTTATACCTATCTGACTAGGAGTATATAATGTCATAAATTAATAAAAACTAAAATTACAATGGTCACAATGTATTGATTCCTTATTTGGATACCATTGCTTTTCGTTACTGTAGTTACGATGATATTTTAATGCTACCATTTGTTGATGACATTGACACTTTGCAGCCATAGAATGTTACTGTATGTGAGGTTTCTTGTCGTTTTTTTTTTCCTGTGGCACAAATACAACATTGAATTCTAGAATATGCTATTTAGATGTGATCCCTAGGTAAATTAAACATTTCTGGATCTGTGGTTGGTAAATTAGACATAAATCAGATATTTCTAGGTCTGTTAGTAAGTGATGTAAATATAATGTTTTCTTTTGATAATTAAATAAGAACTTGAGACTGAAGCTTATATTCTAAACATTTAACTCTTTCTGCATGACCAGGTTAAAGTGTGAATGTCATGACCTTTTACAGTGTAACATTCAAAATTTAATTAAACAACTTTATTATTAATTTATATTAATAAACATGGCATGAAAATGCAGTTTCCTAACTCAGATTTTTATATTATCTAAGTTTTAACTTCTTAGTTTCAAAATAAATATTAAATAATCTTAAATTTCATTTTTCTGTAATGTGATGCATCTCAGCTTTGAAGTCATCAATTAAGAATTTTCTAATTTCTGTTAGGTCATCAAAAAATTAATGTCGCTTTTTGGAACACTTTCAATACCCCCCCCCCCAAAAAACAAACATACATCACATATAATAGTTAAATGAACCTCCTAAACGTCATGTTAATGTAGCCTATATAATGTGTAAAGTTTAGTATACTCTAATCCCTTATAGTGATGGCACACAATGAGACACACATTCGGCATGTAATGCTGTTTAACTACAAGAAAGAGAAGCAACGCTTCTGTAGCCACAAAGAATATGAAAGAAGTTTATGGAAATGTTTTGAATGTTCGTAAGTGTCAACGATGGTTCAGCAAATTTCGTTCAGGAGACTGTAGACTTAAAAACTGTGATGGCAGGGGCCGACATGTTGGAATTGATATTGATGCTCTGAAGATGCTTGTTGAGTCTAACTCAAGGCAATGCACTCATGAAATGGCCCTGAAACTGCATGTCACTCATGAAACAATACGTAAACATCTAAGGAATATGGGAAAAACTCCTTAAAAGGTGTTTGGGTGCCTCACGAACTCTGCGATGATCATCGTTTCAAACGTGTGAACATTGCTTTGTCTCTTCTAGCACGTAATGTG
>NW_013669227.1:31410-41036 GCF_000517525.1 Limulus polyphemus
CACCATATTTTCCAGATATGGCATCATCAGATTACCATCTTTTTCGTTTGCTGCAACACCATCTTTATGGAAAAACTTAAGCAAATGTGGAAGGTGTTAAAGAGGACGTTGACATATTTTTTTGCTTCAAAGCCAAGTGATTTCTTTAATCAGGGCATTAACCACCTGATTGTAAGATGGAAAAGCATCATTATAAAAATGGAGACTATTTCATTTAATAAATGCTTTGTTTTGATATACAAGTTGTTCGGGTTTTTTCATCTAAAAAAAGCGACATTAATTTCTTGATGAGCTAATAAAATGACGGACAAAAATATACATAATTACAATTAAGAACTTGAAAATTTGAACCTTGTTCCTTCTTTATTTGCTGAGATATCAATAAATTTGTTAAACCCATCAGAGAAACCTCCCCCCACTTTCTCGCTTTTGAGTATATTTGCTAATCAACTTTTCATGTTTGTAATCAATAGAAAGAGCAGGTTCTCCTTTATATCAAGCTTACAGCTGTCCTTTTGAATTTTGTGCAGAGAGAGTATTTACGTGATAGAAATGTCACGTGATCATGGTTTTAATGCTCTGAAAGGCTTATGGAATTTTTTAAAACCTATTCTTAGCTTACTTTGAAAGCCACATAAAAAGTATAGTAGTTTTGGAACATTCTATTCTAGTGCCTGATGTATTATTTGTGTTTGAAAATGCTTAGTTGAAGGCAACAAGAATTTTTTTGGACAGCCAAATTTGTGAGACAACTAGGCCTAGTGGAGAATTTGAAGTGTTTTTACAGTGTAAATAGCTAGTATATCTTGTTTTTATGTACATTTATTTATTGCTATATTCTTTTTAAATAAAAGTAACTAAAATGTAAAAATTATAATATTCTAAGCTTAGCCTAACAAAACTTCAGTAAAATAAGGTGTCTGAAATTACACTGGCTCAAGTGCTGATGCAAAATATGACACTAAATCATTTGTTGTTATATTGGCTTTAAGGGGAACAGCTATAATTTCTTGAACTTTATACTTGTCCAAATGGCACAAAACAAATAGTACTAAAACCAAACCAGAAGGTTAAAATTATTAAGTAACGTGGAACCTTCTGAATAAAAAAAAAAAATGTAGTCGATGTAAAGGAAGGAAAAAAACTATTCATTTTATTTCATATTTTCAACTCTTTCTTTCAATGTCCATTGATAATTTCTCTGTAGTTAGTGTTAGGGTAAAGAAATAAAATACAAGTCTTTGGAAACTGACAGACAAATCTTTTATAGGAATGTTTTATTAAAATATCTAATATATTGAGTACAACAGACTTGTAATATTTACTAGCTTGCTAAGTTTTAAGATACATTTGATAAATTCAGAATTATAGGATGTATAGTTTCACAGTTCCAAGGCTGGTCAAATCGACCAATTTGTTCTTAGAGGGTTAAAGGCTAATATAGGGTGATTTTTGAGACTGTTTACTGATCAAAATGCTCAAAAATCTAGTTGTTAAAATGTCTTCATTACTCATCCTTGTATTTTCAGTTTGTATATACAGTTAGAGTTTGTATGAAATGTGTTATAATTTACATATTAAATACTTAAATCTCATTTAACATTTAGTTTTATAAATCGTGGTAAATGTTCCACTATGTGTGTACAATGTAAGATTTTTATAATGGTTCTGAATTCAGTCATTTGACATCTCTAAACTGGATTAGACAATAACATATTTCTTTATGCTTTTATTTGTAAAGTGTATCACTTCACTGATGTTATAATGACTTTCAACATGTTTTTCTACATCAGCAGCCTTTCGTGCTTCAGTTGAAGGTGTTCATGGACGAGGTGCAGCAACAACTCATGTTACCTACCATACGAAGGTGGGTATTTCTAAAGTAGATTAAGAGGAAACTATTAAAACTACATACTCACCTTTATCTCCCAGCATGTTCGTTTTAAGCAATGATGACTTATTAGTCACTCGTAGTCTTATAGCAACAGTTGTATACTATTTATTAAATATTGAGATGCGTCTTTCAGGGACACAAGATCCTTGGTCTTACTACAGTAAATACAGAGTAATATTAATCTTATATAATCATTGTATGAGCTTTACATATGAATTGTACTTTGACTATAGTTTCAAAACAAATTCACAAATACTTTTCAAGTAAAATAATTGGGAATTTTACTCTTGGTCAGTCAGATTCATAAAATTTCTGTTGAACGGAAACAAACTGAGAAAAAATAGTTAGGAGGTGGAAGTAGATATTTTTTGAGAGCAGCTTTCATGAAAAGAGTGTAATAAACTAAATAAGCTAAAGAAAGAAATTACTTTTTGTTGTTGGCTTATGTTAATGGATCTCATTTAATCAGAAATTAGTTTAGAAACATTCTTGGACTAGGTGTGGCTTGTGGTTAGTGTGCCCAGAATGTGAATCTAAAAATTCATAGTTCACGTGAAAATAGATAATCAATGATTGTAGAGTTTTAATGTATACGTTACAAATGTTATTTTAGTGATATTCTTGTAACTTTTGCTTTACCATTGTGTACTCAATTTATCAGTTTTGATATAATTCATTTCTCATCTACACAACTTAAAAACATATTCAGGAAAGTGGAATTTTTGTTTATAACATTAAAAGTGTGTGAGTGTATAGAAATGCTCTCCATTTGTTTAATATGTATCTGCTTTGTAATCTCTCATATGTTTAAATACTGGCAGATAGAGATGTTGTATTTCTTGGGATTGGTTTTCAGCAGAGTGTCTTCCTTTGAATCTCGGTTGATGCTAACAAATACTACAATGTGATAAAACCAACTCCATCTTGACTTATTTTCTTTTCACTATTAAAAATAAATCGATGTCTGATTGCTAGGACTGTAAAGATAGATAATTGCAGAAGATGTAAAGATAAAATATAAAGTAGTAAATTTTCATAAAAACTAAATGATCTTGGCAACTTTTATTTGATTAAGGATTAGTGTTGAAAGTCTGAATCTAAAGAAAGTAAAATGTAAGTGAATAGGCTTAAAGATGGGCTCTTTACAAGTAAAAAAAGAGATTTTATTTTGTTTCAATAAAACATTTGTGCAAATAACCAAATGTTGTTACTTGAAACCATCAGTGCCTGTGTATTTTGTAGCTTAAAATTGTGTAAAAGTAAGGGTCATTGGCAGATTGACAAACATTTATCATGAGATATCTATCAACATATTGTGATTCTCTGTTTTTAGTTATTTGAAGCTGTATACCACAATGCCCATTTCCAAATTAGCTGCCTTTTTAGATATGGTAAGAACGTCTTTCTTATGAGTTTATTGAGCATAAAGATCATTTCTTGAAAGTTTTCTGTACAAGCTATTAAATTTTAATGTGTAAAGATTTTAGAGGCAATTAATGTGTGTCAACTTGTTCTGTGGCGAACTTTTATGTGCACAATTGTGACTTGTTGAATGTCTGAAGCACTATATTATAGCCAATAGTATTCTTTGAAACATAATTTGGATTTTCTGTAGTGATTAATGTAGATTACCATGTTTTATGACCAACTTATGTACATACTAGCTGACATACTTACTAAGCACATGAGGAAGACATAAGGGCCCCTGGGGGACTGACGTGGGGAAAGATCTGATCTGAATGATGGCCTCCTCTGTATCACTCCTCAGTGGTTTCTGAGGGTACATGCCTGGTTTGGAGACATTTGGTCCAACAGTTTGCCAGTTATAAGCAGACACACACACACACACACATACTTTTATCAAATAGGGGCCCTCAATGGATGATATAAGAAGGCCAGATTGAATACCCCAATAATTCTCAGCTACATAACTTAAAAACATGTTCAGGAAGGTGGAATTTTTTTTTTACTGCATTAAAAGAATAAGTGTGTATAGTTATCTCTTGCCATTTGCGGGGGATAGGTTCTAGAAATTGCTGCAAATGCTAAACTGTTCATCCCATTAGTAACAGAGGTAGTGGTGACAGAAGAAGCAGGCAGAGGACTTGAAAGATCACATGTGAGGGTCTGCATAGAAACACTGGTTGAACAAAGACTGGGTATATGTGGAATGTGCAATGCAGCACAATGCAAACCTTGGAGGTGGACTGTGGCTCTATTGCAAATATCTAAAACCATGAATAACAAGGAATAACTGTATTACTATCAAGCTGTTTAGTATATTGTATTGGTGTGTATCTTGGGATAGTTATCTGGGTAATTTTTGAACTGTTTTTCTAACAGTGTTGTGTATACGTAGGTGTTAAGATGAATGCGTTATTATTCAAATGTTAGTATGGAGGTTGGTTTTAGCTCATATTGAAATAAATCTTGTATGTGAAGTATAAATGTTGCCTCTAAGGTCAAAAGTAAATTGTCTGTTAAGTTTTTTATATATAGGCTGGATTCTTTTTACAGTAGGTGCCTGTGACTTGTTGGTGATAAGTTTGAACAATAAATGGACAGCACACAATTTGCTTGTTTTAAAATAATATATTTAAAAAAAGTCAAACATATGTACAGAAATTCTTTACACTATAGGGTATTACAGTTGTATCTAAAACTATACATGTTTCCTTTTTATCAAAGTCCACACAGGTTCAAATTCTCTAGAACACCCTTTGACAAGACAAATTATTTTTTTCATATCTGTTAAACTATAAAACTTGCTTTAAAATATACCCTGTTATGGCTAAACTAACAATCACTCAGTATAACTTCACTTTCACTAACTTAAGTTTTTCTGACTTCACTTTTTTTTTGTCACTCACTCGGTCGTCTATATATATATATTACTCAACTGAAGCCTAAAACTTTCTACAAACTACGAGACACTATGATGTAACAATACCCACTTAAAGCAACAAGAAAAATACAGTAGGGTCAAGTAATGTGATTCAATTTACAACAACTGAACTACACACACAATGTTACGACTCTTACCAAGTTACATAACACAACCTGTCACAACTTTCACTCCTAAAACAATTAACTTTTGACACTTGTTATGAAAACCAAACAATCATCAAATATTAAATCACCAAATAACTCTTAAACTAAACACTCTTGTATATTCAACAATAAGCCCTTCTTCAAGAAAAATATTTAAAATTTATTTTCATTATATACAAATACTTTTTTCAGTTCATACACTAAGTTTTCCCCTATAGTCTGAACCAACATTTTCAGTTCCTTTGTCGGTTGCTCTTTGCATAGAGCCTCTGGAAGGGCATGATAGGATCTCTTGTCTTCATCTTGATCTTGTGTTGCTTGAGGTCTGTCTTTCCTAATCTATCTGTATACTGGCACAGTAGATCTTGTACCTCTTTCTTCTTTTTGGCAGTCGGTTCGTCACTTATGTTGACGGCTTTGTACGTCTCATCTCCACCCAGTGCTCTTGGGTCAAGCAGTTCTTCATTTTCTATAACAGATTCACTGTCTTCTAGTTCTGGATCTATGACAGCCACACCTACAACAGCTGCTTCCGTTAGGTCTTTTTCCCTCTTGAGGTACCTCTTCAACATATTGGTATGGTAGATCTTGGAAAATCAAACTGGTGTGGCGAAATGCTACAAGTTCTTCAAATACCTATAGAATGATAGGTTCCTTTTTTTGTGAATGTAAAACACTTAAATACACCAGTTCGAATAAATAATTCTCCTTTCTTCTCAAAAGTCCACACAGACTGATTCAATTACTTTAGAATCCAATTGACAAGACAAATACAAGAACTTAAACTAAACAGTCTTGTATATCCAACAATGTGTGGCTTATGTAAAACTTAAATATTCTAGTTTTGTGTCATGAAGAAACAAGCGGGAAAAAGCCTGTATAATTGTTACATTAATGACACATTCTGCTGTTTTTTTGAAGGTACTTTTGCAAGGTGACAATGCCAGACTTAAAAATTCATGATACTGTATAAATGGGGTCATGGGCCACCCCTTCCCATTGTTTTGACTTGTAGTACACAAATTTTTCATTTCAGTGCAAAGATACCAGTGTTGAGCATGTCATTAAACACCACTTTTGTTTGTCACCTGATTCACATACCTCTTCACAACCTCCTTGCTTAGTCGAGCCCTGTATATAAAGTTAAAAAATGTAAAATTGAAATGTCTTTCAAACTTGTACACTTTCTACAGTTGTTGCATCAGAACAACTTGTGACATCAGTCAGGCAGAAAGACTTACAACTCTGCATTTATATTTAAAAATGTAAGTAATTATTTTTAGTAGAACATTGTTTTCATTCCCAATTTTTCTTTCAGGATGAGGATAAATTTCGTACCCATCTTCTGTGTTTTAAGGTAAGAAAATGAATTTTTTAATTATAAAATATAAGAATTAAGATATACTTGTTGAATTGTTTTTGCCAGCTATCTACACGTGCCAGGAATGTACGGACAGTAGTAGTAGCACTGTTTTTAAATTTAGATTTATTCCCGTCACCTCCTCAGAATTCTCGTCACCATGTCAAGAACGTCGAGAGCCAGCACAGGCTCTGGGCAAACATCCTCGCCGGGCCCCCTTTCTCTTTTTTAACATTTTCAAGAATTTATTAAAAAGAAGGTCCTAAATTAGGACAGCAATGAGCTCATAAACCAGACAAAAATTATAGCAGCAACCATTTTTACCTCACAGTATGAGCGTAAAAACTTTAACAAAGTAACAATAAATATCTATTAAATCTCTAAAGTAACAAATATATATAGTAATTATTACTCAAATTATTATTTCAGTCGTTCTTAATGCATCAAGTATTTATATGTGAAGAAAAGCCAAAACTATGCTTTTTATAATTAAATGAAGATATAGCCTAAAGTTGCTTTGTGGGCTTTATGACATAACCAAGTTTCATTCACCTACCACCATCAGCGGGCCTACACTATATACCTACATTGTTGCATATCACATTTATACAATATTTTCTTTTTTACAGTGTACCCTAAGCACGGTTTTAGTAGGATAATATGATGATTGTTTGGTTTTTCTCAATTTTTATGCATTTTATAAAAAACAGATGTTTAAGAAAAGGGAAATTCTCGCTCACTTTCTAGACCTTTACAAGACAATGAAAGGTTGTGGGTTTCATTTATTCCATTTCAGTGAAATTGTGCAGTAAATATATAATCAGAAGCAAAAAACTGCAGCCTGTTTTTGTATATAGACAAATTTATTATTATTTAAAAAAATCCCACATCAAAATTACATCTTTGTGACTGATGCATAAAATTGTTTCAGTTTCACAACTCTTGTGTCCTACTATATTTCCACACTGATGTTGTAACTGCTACCTTAGAGAAAGCTTCTTAATGTCAACTGTACGAGTTTTTTCACAGAAGTACAAAGTAGTTTAAATATTAGAGTATAATCTGTGTCAGTTTAGAGGTTTGAGAAAACCATTCCAGTTGGTCATTTTGTACAATTAAATCCTTAAAGTGTAAGTGGTGCTTAACAAGATGGAAACCAAACCACTTTATGTCCTTGATTGTCTTTCTTGCAAGAAAGCTTAAATTCAGGGCTCTTAAACTGTCTTTCATTCAAGTTTGTAAGGGTTTTCAACTGCTAATTATTGTGTGAAATTAGCTGAATTGTGTTGCTTTAGAAAATGTGTATGAGTTGTAAGAGCTAGGAATGAAAAAAATACAAATAAAATATGCAAAGAAGCCTTGCATCTTATTATGAAGTTTTATCTGCCTGGATTAAAACTTGAAACTTAGGTATTTTTAGGGCAGCAGAAAATTAGTTATGGCTAATGAATTGTCCTTCATAGATAATTTTATTGCAATTTTAAAACATTTTATTAACATTTGGCTTCCATACAAAAAGAATTAGACAGTCATGTTATGGTCCATTGACTCCTCCACCCCCCCTAAATAACTTTTACCGTCACTTTAATCGCCTCTTCATTTTTGGATGTGATTTTAACCTTATTAGGACTTGTGAGAACCTTTGAGCTGTCGAGTGTACACCTGCATGTCCAGTTTAAGTAAAAAGTACTACTTCTAACTCTTATGTCAACAATTTTTTACCCCAAAAATATTTTATAATTGATATTTTGTCATTTTATGACTATTATTTAGAATAATTTGAAAAGAAAAATTAAAACTTGTTCAAACTTGCATTCTTGCACAGCTCTGTATTTATCTTTTTAGAATTTTTTGTCTCATCCTTTATTATTACAATCTTCCATTCACACTCTTTTATAATCTCGTAGCATTTGATGTGACAACTACAAATGAAGCACAGCTTTGAAAACAGCTATGGGCAAAGTTTATTTCTGTTAGATAGAGGACATTACAATCTATTTAAGTCAATGTAGAATGAATGAAGTAGTGTGATAAGTAATTTATAGTTTTGTGGGAAGTGGTGGGATGTAGCTTCTTTAGAGAAGGACAACAGAATTTAGTGGAAAGTTTAGAAGACTCGGGAACAAACCATAGATCTAGAAATCTTTCTATAGTTTCTTTAAAGTTCCTTTAATTCTTGGAAATTCTTTTATGTTATTTTTTTTTAAATTACAGAAATTTTCCACCAATTTAAATCTAATGAATATAGTTTCTTTTGAATAAATAAGTTCTTTTACTTATCTATGTTGTTTGAGTACAATAAACTTTACAATATTCAGTAAATAAGAATGCAAGTCATAGGAATATTTTGGTATCACCTACTAAACTCTCTAAACCTAACTAGGCTTACCTAATGCCTTATCATATCGATGAAAAATAATATTAGCAAAAATATTGTTAGCTAGCCTGATCTGATGCCTCTGTGACAGGTTAGATTGTAGATCACAGATAAATCTTTGTCAGTTTTCAAAGTGTTTTTATTTTTACAATTTACAGCTGTAAGTAATAACTACTGGAATTGGCAAAATAAAGTATCAAAAGAAATATGTTAATAAATATTGGTCAAGTCGAAACTGATTGTGTATATAAAATAGAACTTTCTGTTCAATGTTAAATAAAATTGAAATTCTATGGCTAAAGGAAGTTTTCTTAATGTTTTTTTCAAACCAGTGCCTCTCAACAAAATTGGAAATTTCACAGTGTAAAGCATAATAATAGGTGCACTAAATAAAATTATGTGAATTTAAAGCCAAAATTAGATACTATTTAATAAGTTTCTACTTAGTTTTTCATGCAATTTGGTTAAGTGTTTTCAATGTGAGAAGAAAGAAATCAAGGGATTTCAGTAATATATAGTAAGTCTGTAGTTCTCTTAAACTGAAGTTTTGGTTAGAAATTGCTTGACTTCCTTGATTTATTGAAGCCATTTAGTAAGTGTTAATTTTCTGAAAATGATGACTTGACTACAAATCCTCTTGACCAATCAGCTGTTAAAATAAGTCTGCTGCTTTACTAAATGACCAATAATTAAAAATAATCAACTTAAGATTTTTTAGTAACAAACAATGGGATTGGTTCATTCTAGATACAGTTTTACTGCAATTTAAACTTCATAAAAAAAAAAAAATCCAACCATTATATTTGTTGTTTTATATATGTTAGCAGCCATGCAACCATTTAACATGTTCGGTTGTATTGTTAATTTCTTTTTAGCAATGCTGTAACATGATGTGTTTTAAATCAATATGATACGTATGTAAACTATTTATATTGCCCTAAATT
>NW_013669227.1:41743-45645 GCF_000517525.1 Limulus polyphemus
CCTAATGTCATCTGTTTCGATACTTTCTGTTTAATCTCCATTGCAGCATGTTTTTGATGTATCTGTTCCTATATTTTCTGTTTAATCTCCATTGCAGCATGTTTTTGATGTAACTGTTCCTATATTTTCTGTTTAATCTCCACTGCAGCATGTTTTTGATGTATCTGTTCCTATATTTTCTGTTTAATCTCCACTGCAGCATGTTTATGATGTATCTGTTCCTATATTTTCCGTTTAATCTCCATTGCAGCATGTTTATGATGTATCTGTTCCTATATTTTCTGTTTAATCTCCATTGCAGCATGTTTATGTTTAATCTCCATTGCAGCATGTTTATGATGTATCTGTTCCTATATTTTCCGTTTAATCTCCATTGCAGCATGTTTTTGATGTAACTGTTCCTATATTTTCTGTTTAATCTCCACTGCAGCATGTTTTTGATGTAACTATTCCTATATTTTTTGTTTAATCTCCATTGCAGCATGTTTATGATGTATCTGTTCCTATATTTTGTTAAACCTCTGTTGCGTGTTTTGATGTATCCTTTTCTCTAGTTTCACTTTTCATCACCATTTTATGTGTTTACAGTGTTCATAAAATAGCTACTTTTTATTTATAAAAAGGTGAATTGTGTAACTTTTATGAATATTATACTATAGAGCAAAAAAAAAGATGATAGAAATGATAGCAGACCTTATTCATTATTTCAAAGAGGGGGGAGGTAACCCTAACTTCCCTCAATGAAAGAGAGGGAATTTTCAAGAATAGTAACCACTTTTCATTAATGTTTCACCTCTCTCCCTAATCGATTAATTAACACATTCAAAGAAAGTAAGTGTATAGAAGAGGGGAGGGATATCATTTGCACTAAGCAGTATCAATTGAGTTGGTAGGATAATGTATGAATTTGAGTTTAGGTGTGCAACATTTGTGACAAACCTCTGAAGTGCTGGGCTGAATTTTCTGTTTTTACTTTATGTGAATGTTTTCATGTTTTTTTTTTTTAATAAAAGTCATATAAGAGTCCTTTTTTCCCCCCCACTTTCTGGTTTCTATTATCTAAAAATATATTTTATATGGTACTTTGATTTTGTTTTAGAAAATACAGAATCTTTGATCTCTGTAGCCTTCTTATCTAAGAAACAATTAAAAATGCTTACTTTGATTTTAGTTTTTCATTTCTGATTTTTGTCTTCCTACTTTTTTTAAAACTTTCCTATAAAATTTACTTATTAAACTGTAAATTTTATCATTATTTTGATTCTAACAATAGTGCACACAGTTTCACTGTGTTTATGATCACTGGCATACAATATATATAACTTTTTTATCATACCAACATTTCAGTTAAGCTGACTTTTCTTTAATTGTTAATCAGAAGATTTTATTTAATACTTGTAATTATTTTAAACCCATTTTGTATTCATTTATACATTTTTGGTTTACATTTTTTTTTTGGTGATTTTCAAGCAGTTACTTATGACGTAAATGGAAACAAGGCCTAAAACTGTGAGATGATGCAGTCAAACACAAAAATGGTTTAAACAAACCTATTCTTTGTTGTTTCACAAAAATACATTTCCTCTCATAGCACAACATCATAATTCAAAGGAAATAAAAAAATGATAAAGTATGCTTTTTACAAGCTTTAGAAAAAACAACAACAAAACATTACTTTAATTATACTGTTCACAAATATATTTTCTTATATCAACATGTCAATCTCTACATTAATTCCTACTGAACTGAAAGCCTTTTTAGCTTTTATAGTTGAAAATAATGGAAAAAGACCTATAATGTGTTTAGATCAGTTGGCTGTAATTACATGGCACCTTGACAACCGGGCTCAAATGCAGTGATTGGCTAAAAATTGATAAATCTACATTTGTATTTAAGTTACAAGGACCAATTAGAACTTTTTTTACTCAAACTATTATGGCTCCTCCTAGGAAGTTACAAATGCCATATTATGATCAAAAACAATTCAGGAAATTAACAAACAGTTTCACTGGGATTACTGAATGAAATCAACCAAAAATTAAAATTTGCAATTTGTATTTTATTTTTGAGAATAAAATTAAATACAACTTTTTACAGAATAAATTCCTTTTTAAAAATTTTTTTGATTTCGTTTAATATTTGGATAAGTGACTACAAATTTTATTTTTCGTATTCAAGGGTTTAATTTTGTTTTCATCCAGGTGTGAAAAGAATTAATAAGTAAAAATAAAACTGATACTTTCCAAAATATGCCTTGCGAGTAGCATCTGCTTCGGTTTTGTTTTTTTTCTTAAGTAAGTACAATCAAAACCTAAGTAGTTAGCTGTGTTGATTATCATAGATTTTAGTACATGTTAAAAAAAGTTTTAATTTTGTTTATATACATATAGGACATGATCCATATTGCTGACACAAAAGTGGCACGGCGCTATGGGGATTTCTTCATTCGACAGATTCACAGATTTGATGAGGTATGTTGCACAAGATGATGTACATTTGGGAAATTTGGTTCAATGACAAAGGTAATAAATTTTATGTTTTGTGATAAAACAGGAAAAACCAGATTTTTCCTGTGGAGCTTCAAACTGCTTCTTAAAAGGTGTAGTTAGTGATAACCAGCTACCAATTGATTCATCTAGTAATAAACTAGAACAATCTTCTGAGAAGCTTGTATTTTGAGGGTTAATTGTCCGTAAACATATTTGTGTGGTGAGTGTCCAGAAGAGATGGGTAAATTATTCATTGGTATAAATACATTTACATACATTCTTTACATAACTTGGTTTTAAAAATATATCGCAATAATAAAGTACAGTATATATAGCAAAATCACGTTGAAGTGGAACTGAACAAACACTAGAAAATGGTGATATACCAACTACAATTATACTGATGTAAGTATATAAAAAAAAAACTTAACACTAGCAGATTTATAGAGCTTCAGCTAACTTTATTTTTCAGTAAATGTTTTCAGTTTTGTTTTTATCACTGAACAGAATATTCAGACTGGAAGCATGATTAAACATTGAGTGTGATGGTATTATTATGAATGAGATTAAATCTGCCATATTTTACTGTCTCAAGCCACTTTACTAATGACCTTAATCAAATTACAACAGAATTTTTTTTTTGAGTGAAACTTCTGGTTCTTGTCTAAATACTTCTTCAATTTTTAAAGTATGTGACTTAATTCAACATAGATACTCGCTACATGCAGGAATTTGTCAAATGATACTCCTGATTTTAATTGAATTTTTTATCAGCTTTATCGACAAATCGCAGCCCTTCAACCAGTTTAAAGTGAAGGAAGAAATGCCTGGAAATGCCGAGGACCGTCATCAGAAGGCACCACTTGTGAAGTATACTTTGAGAGAGTTTCTGTTACATGTATACAGCCATTTATCAGCTTAAAATATACGTCTACAAAATTTCTTAGGTTTTTTAGTACATGTGTAATTTAAGGATTCAACTCATTACTTTGGAGAAAACAATAACAATTGAGAAAGCATAAAGAAAGTTAATGATAAACATTTCATCAAAGATATTAGGCCTTCTTCGTTAGAAATTTGTATAGTTATTTCTACATGTAGGTACTGACCTTTAGTAATTAAAACTTAAACCAGAAAAAATATAAGTAAAAGACTTAATCTGTTGTTGAGGTTTCAAAGTCATCTTAAAAGAAAAAATATCTTGCTATGCATATTTTAAGTTTTTTTTGTTTTTATTAAGACCAATAGTTAAAAAAAAAGCTAAAGATCAAGTTTGTTTATACTGTCTGATGTGGTGCATCTTGGTCATGTAAACTTGAGGTGTATAATAAATACACATTTTTCTGGAGAAGTCTCAGTGTGGTGTGTCAGTTTCTGTCAACTTCAAGTGTTATAATAAATACACATTTTCCT
>NW_013669227.1:46318-48272 GCF_000517525.1 Limulus polyphemus
GAAAAGTCTCAGTGTGGTGTGGTCAGTTTCTGTCAACTCAAGTGTTATAATAAATACACATTTTCCTGGGAACGTTTTAGTGTGGTGTGGTCAGTTTCTGTCAACTCAAGTGTTATAATAAATACACATTTTCCTGGGAACGTTTTAGTGTGGTGTGGTCAGTTTGTCAACTCAATTGTTATAGTAAATACACATTTTCCTGGCAAAGTCTCAGTGTGGTGTGTTCAGTTTGTCAACTCAAGTGTTATAATAAATACACATTTTCTTGGGAACGTTTCAGTGTGGTGTGGTCAGTTTCTGTCAACTCAAGTGGTATAATAAATACACATTTTCATGGGAACGTTTCAGTGTGGTCAGTTTCTGTCAACTCAAGTATTATAATAAATACACATTTTCCTGGGAAAGTCTCAGTGTGGTGTGGTCAGTTTCTGTTAACTCAAGTGTTATAATAAATACACATTTTCCTGGGAAAGTCTCAGTGTGGTGTGGCCAGTTTCTGTCAACTCAAGTGTTATAGTAAATACACATTTTCCTGGAAAAGTCTCAGTGTGGTGTGGTCAACTCAAGTGTTATTTTATTTATTCTTGGAAGTAAATGTACTCCTAATTAAAACTTCTTCAAATACTAAGAATCATATTTCTACATGTTTTTCTTCACTTATACATTTATTGCTAGATTAAAAACATGCCTGACGTGAGAGAGGTCCTGAGTTCGAATCTGAGCTGAGGAAATATTAAATTTGAAATTATAATACTTGTTATTTTGCTTCTTACTATTTAAGAAGATACGTGATTATCCTATTTCAGTCCATACACCTGTGTATTGCATATTCATATCCACAGAGTAGCAAGGAAGGATTTGATTTAAACTTACCATATTCCTGAAGAGATTTAAGAAAATTTGAATGCAACACTTTGTTACAATCTCCTGTTATAATTTCTCTTTTCACTTCCATATGTAATATTTCCATAGGATTCTTAAGAAATTATTTGACTATAGATTTAATATTACTTCCCTGTATGCCATTTTTCCATACACAAAGAAAAGGATAACTTAAGGAATTCCTGGAAAAGATCAAAGTGGACCATCCTGAACTAAGTTGGACTTGGTGTTGCTGGGCTGCAGATTGCAGGGTCGAAAGTGCGAGTCACCATATGCTGCTTTTAGTTGGTGAGGCATTATAACTCTGAGAGTCAGTCCTACTATTAGGTTAGATTTGGTTAAAAGTAGTTGCAGAGGCAGTGAATGTTGCTGGTTTGTTGTTCTTTCTGTTGTTAACAGGTCGAAACTAGAGATGACTATACCTCAATCTTAAGCCTCCCCCCAGGTAGCTCAGCGTTAAGCCTGCAGACTTACAACTCTTTTTTAAAAACCTGGTTTTGATACCCATGGTTTACAGAGCACAGATAGCCCATTGTGTAGCTCTCTGCTCAACAAAAACCTATTGAGACTATTTAGCCTGTGCTACATTGGTCGACTTTCAACTTCAATACACTGATCCTTCATTGAATTCAGTTAAATTATACAATTAACTACCTGACATATGATTTGAACCTGAAGTGTTGTAAAGTTATTGTGTATAATTTCCAAACTGAAGTCATTATTTGGATTCCAATAAATAGAATGTGCGTCTTTCTTAATCTTAGTTCTAAATATTTGAAAGAGGTTTGAAGAAGTGGTGTAAGTATGGCCCGAATTATAACTGCAATTATAGGGAAATAAATGAAGTGAACTCTTACTTTTTATGCGGGAGAGCCCACTGATTTGAAGTAAATGTTATTTTACTTTACTCAAGATCTTATATATGGTGTCCTAATATAAACCATGTCAATCTTAGCTCCATTATGTTTAGGTCTGGTGCTTATCGGCAATTTTGTGGGGTATGTTTTTTAAAATTAAAAAATGATAATTTGTATATGTATAAGTTGTATACCACATGGCCAGGTGGTTAGGG
>NW_013669227.1:48375-54446 GCF_000517525.1 Limulus polyphemus
AGGTGTTGTATGTATAGTTAGTATACGACTATTAGGACAGTGTTAGGTGTTCGTATGTATAAGTTGTTATACCGACATTAGGTACCAGGTGGTTAGGGTGTTCGTATGTATAAGTTGTATACCACATGGCCAGGTGGTTAGGGTGTTCGTATGTATAAGTTGTATACCACATGGCCAGGTGGTTAGGGTGTAATCTGTGGGTCGCGGGTTTGAATCCCCGTCACACCAAACATGCTCGCCCTTTCAGCCGTGGGGGCGTTATAATGTGATGGTGTAGCCCAAAAGTTGGCGGTGGGTGGTGATGACTAGCTGTCTTCCCTCTATAGTCTCACACTGGTAAATTAGGGACGGCTAGTGCAGATAGCCCTCGTGTAGCTTTGCGCGAAATTCATAACAAACAATCTTGCAATAGATACTTAATTATGTCTCGAAATAATAATAATAATAAAGAACGAAGTTATAATTTAGACTTGTTAACAGATAAGTTATTGTTAATCTGTAGTCTTTCTGTTCATAATCTGGGATAGCCAGCGCATATAATCCTTGTGTAGATTTCTGTGAAAAACCGAAACAAACACAGACAGACTTGACTTTAAGCACTAGTTAGACACAGTTAGGTCTAGGATTATAACACCACGCTTAGAAACCAAATCGGGCAACAAGTTTAAAATAATTTTACATACGTGTGCGTATATATTCAAGTAATTGTTGAACTCCTCCCACAGTTTTTCACAAAATAATAAGAAATTTTACGTGTAGTCCTCGTGTCTCCCACACGATACCAACGGAGTTGTGAGGGCCCACATAAATTAGGCACGTGTTTTCTTGGGGCTGTTTTTCAGGTTTGACTGAAAAGTCGTACAAAGTAGACGTGTGTAAAACAATCTTAAGTTATGATTTTATTAACTTTAGAATCTGAATCACGTATGGGGGGGGGGGGCAAGGGTGTTTTCTAGTACTGTTTCCGCGCACTTGCATGAAAATACACACACAGACGTGTAAATTATCGTTCAAAATAAGAATTTATTTTTGGGTTTTCGAAATCTTCAGTTTGGAGATCAAGAAAGTTTAGGTAGCAGAGTGCTCTTGATAGTGGCTTCGCGGATTTACTTTGAAATTAATAAAACCATTTAAGTAGTTGTTCAAAATGTTTTGCGTGTTTCTTGTTTTCCGTGAATTTTCGCGATAAACGTATTTGGAAATTTCACTTTGATGGAAAACGGCTTACCCAACGATACTTCGTTTAATGTTGTAGCAGTTAAAAGTTACAACAGGATGGCTGACCATCTTGTACCAAGATATATTACTCATATTGTTACCAAGTTTTGTATAACGAAGACAGCAACAACGTAAAGCTACATTTGTGTAGAAGAAGTGAGTCATACAGGCGTGTAGGTTATGAGAGCCAGTCAAATATTTTTTATTGTGTGGACGTAATATATAGATGGCGCTCCAGGTCCTAGATTACGTATTGAATATAGTTTTTCAAGGGCGGGCACTTGACTATGAATGAATACATTCATAATTTATTTTCGAAATCTCCGAATTACAGTTTATTTTTTCACCTCTGGCGTCACTGGCCCGTAGATTGCGTGGTTTATCCTGTTATTGCGATAAATGGCACCATTCCTTTTAAAGGTAACTGTTATTGACCGATAAATAAAAACGCTCGCGGATTCTGAAAACTCCACTCTGTTTTTGGAGTCTTTTGCGCGTCAAGTGTGCGCAGCATTCCTCCGAAACTCGGTCGTTAACGTGTGTAAACAAATTATATTACCGTATCATATGCGGACGAGAGAACAGAGGTCGTAGTATAGTGAGCACGGCATAATGACTGATAGCCTCATTGACGGCGCGTTTACGTAACAGATGTTTTCATTAACTCTTTTGTTTTTTTATTTTCTGGAAGTAGCTTTAGAGTTGGGAAAAACGCATTGCCCAAAAGCGGAAGCCAATTTTTTTATTTTGGGCAACTGTTAAGAAAGGATTTTTCTTTCAAAACACTTGGACATTACGCTTAATTCTTAGTAATGTGTTGTTCTTTTGTATTTTTTGTGCATTACCTATATACGGGACACCCAGTGGCACGACGGCAGGCCTGCGGACTTACACTGCTGGAAACCGGGTTTCGGTACACGTGGTGGGCAGAGCACAGATAGCCCATTTTGTAGCTTTGTGCTTAATTACAAACCTGTATAAAGGTCAATTATCGAATGCCGTTGATGTTAAAAAATCTTAAATATTGAACATATAACCACTATTAGAGCCGCAACATCTAACGATAGGTTAACAACAACCGATCTTTGAAACCTATCGCTAAATTTCTCTCTCTTCTCGCAAATATATCATTTTATTGTGAACGACGGTTATTTGTTGTTAATCTTTTTACATACGTTACTTTTGCTGCACATCCAGGTGGTTAGTATAGGTTTGGTTTCGATTTTCGCGCAAAACTACAGGAGAGCCATCTGCGGTCGCCGTCCTTAATTTAGCAGTGATAGAATAAGGGAAGGTAGCTGGTCAACACCACCCACCGACAACTCTTGGGCTACTCTTTTACCAACGAGTAGTGGGATTGACCGTTACGTTATAACTCCCCCACGGCGGAAAGGGCGAGCATGTTCGGCGACGGGGACTCGAACCCGCAGATTGCGAGTCGAGCACCCTAACCACCAGGCCACTTGGTGTGTGTTTAGAAGTTATCATACAAGCTGCAGAAGTATTTCACTGTTAAAGAATAGGATCGAAGCACCGAACACGTGATTTGTATTTTATCTACATTTGGTTTCTGTTTTGTTTTTAAAAGAGTGCTGGTTTACAGAAAAGCTGCTTCAGTGCAGTTGATCGTGGTATTTTTTTATAAAACTGTAGGAGACATAACATAGTATTAATCATTGTATAAATATATACTTATGTGTGGATATATATATATATATATATATAATGCGTGAGAAATTAATTACAGCGGGATTTGATGTTTTTCTATGCGTAAATTTGTCTTCATTATAAATGACATTCGAAGAACGTTAACAGCCGTGTTTAAAGAATTGTCTGTATAAAGTCAACGATACGAAGTGCTGTAACGTAAACGTTTCTAAGTGTCATCCCGTTATTTTAACACTTCACGTAAGACATATTTATAGCGTTGGAGTATAAGTTGTGACCACGAAGCTAACAAGAGGAATCAGCCTTAAGGTAATTATTCATCATGGTCATTATTTTGACGTTGGGGTTACTTATCTGAGCCATTTTAATTAGCTAATTAAGACGTTTATTGTCGCACTGAAAATTGTCACGAATTTAGTCATTATCAACGTATCGCTGTATAGGAGCAAGCTCACCAGTTGGAACTGTCTTTGTTAACTTATTGTATTGTGGAGCAGACACCAGTTGGAACCATCGTTGTTAACGTATTGTATTGTGGAGCAGACACACCAGTTGGAACCATCGTTGTTAACGTATTGTATTGTGGAGCAGACACACCAGTTGGAACTGTCTTTGTTAACGTATTGTATTGTGGAGCAGACACACCAGTTGGAACTGTCTTTGTTAACGTATTGTATTGTGGAGCAGACACACCAGTTGGAACTGTCTTTGTTAACGTATTGTATTGTGGAGCAGACATACCAGTAAGAACTGTCTTTGTTGACGTATTGTATTGTGGAGCAGACATACCAGTTGGAACTGTCTTTGTTAACGTATTGTATTGTGGAGGAGACACCAGTTTGAACCATCGTTGTTAATGTATTGTATTGTGGAGCAGACACCAGTTGGAACCATAATTGTTAACGTATTGTATTGTGGAGCAGACACCAGTTGGAACTATCGTTGTTAACGTATTGTATTATGGAGCAGACACACCAGTTGGAACCATCGTTGTTAATGTATTGTATTGTGGAGCAGACACCAGTTGGAACCATCGTTGTTAACGTATTGTATTGTGGAGGAGACACCAGTTGGAACCATCGTTGTTAACGTATTGTATTGTGGAGCAGACACACCAGTTGGAACCAAATGGAGTCATCAGAGTAATTGCTGCACCAGTTAGTTATAATAACTTATAAGTAGGTGAAAGTAAAGAAGAATGTGATAGTAAGTCAACCACTTTGTATCTGATACATCCAGTACCGCTATAAGGCCTTTCGACATATTGCTGTAGAAGAGTTGATATACCAGGTGGAGTCATCATTTTTAACGCACTGCTTAAGTAGATGGACGATACATCTTTTGACAGAACTAAAACTACGTGTCTTTTAATCCAACCTACGTGCTCAAAACAGCCAAAGTTCTCATTCTGGGAAATGGCGCTGTAGGCTTGGGAAGATGTCACGATCTGATCACACGTGTACGAGAGGTAGCGTGACTTTAGAACGGATTTGGAGTGTCCTGTTGCTCTCCGCTTTAAAACAAGTCTCTTTCCGTTTATAATGTAATTACATTTTCTTCAGTTGAATGAGTGTTATTGTAAAACCAAACTTAGCTTGTAACGTAACGAGCATTTCGCTGAAAACAAGCACCCGTAAGTGACGAGGTTTAATGGGATATAAAAGTCAGTTTTTGTGTGTGTGGGTATGCGATATATTAATTCAATGATAATAAAGTTCACGAGAATCTCTTGCAAGAAAAGCTGTTCAGAGGAATTATTTATCCAAAGGAGGAAGTACAGGTGAAATTAACACCCGTGACCCAATTCATTGTTATTTCATTCCACGAAATACTTCTAATTGTTCAGTTCCACGAAAAATATGTAATCACGTGATAACCTTTATTTATCTTGAGTAGAACCAAAACAAATAGATTTTTACAAAGAAACATGAAGTAATTTAATTTTCAAAACTTAAAAATGTCATGAGGAAAAAACGCACTGGATGACCGAGTGCATCACGTTTAACAGCGCCATGTTTTGATGGATTATTTTTTTTTTAACGTGTGTAATAATACAGTATCAGACCATAAAATCTCATTTGAAAATGGTTAGGAAAGGATATAAGAAAAAGACGGAAAGTAAGTTTGCTCATGATCTTCACATTATTCAGCAGTTTATTGATTGATTATTCTATAATATCCGCGCAAAACTACGCAAGAGCTATCTTCACCAGACGGAAAGGCAGCTAGCTATTCAACAGTACCCACCGTCAGTTCTTGGGATACTCTTGTTTAATTGAATAGTGGGAACTGTCTGTCACTCTTAAAGCATTAAAGTGCGGAGCATGTTTTACGGCAACAGTATATTATGTAACGTTTACGTGGTTTACTACAAAAAAAAAGTTTCAAACGGACTTTCTTCCTGAGACTTTATAAACATAATCATTTACACACAAGATTAGAAGTTCAAAAACAAAAAATCACAGAAGTATCCAGAATTAATTAGATTACCGAGAAGTATTTTTTTATAGTTGTTAGTATATATATATATTACGGCACCGAGTTCTTGATTCACTCAACTCAAGCTTTTCTCACTAGCTGTATCAACTGTTACGTTCGAAAGTTTATGCTTTAGTTTCCGCAGTCTTTCAACGACAGTTTATTTAATTATCTTCGGTGGTACGTAATGAAATTCTACGAAATTCGAAGGCCGTATTCTGTGTAGTTCCCTTGACACTTCGTATATTCTCGGAATAAATCAGAACTTTGTGTCTAAATAAATGTTAACCCAGAATAACGACTTTATTGATCAAAGGTTTGTGTACACAGTGTTAAGCCTTGTTTGTTTATTAATTTGAACTGATAGATGGAGCGAACATAAAACCTGCTAAGATGGAAGTTTACCTAACTTAACTATCAATGTTTCGGAAAGTCTCCAAATCAACAGACCCAGCAGCTCAAAAGACTGAGAGACGCATTATTTACAGTTGGTATTATATTTGAAAATTGTCCTCAATACTGCGAGTTACTCAGTAATTATCAGTATTGAACTAATAAATATTTTAAATTCGGTGACGAGGAACCCACTTTGAGATTAATAATGGCTGGAGACGGCTTAAATGGGTAATAAAGAAAAACTTTAATATAAGTTTAACATGACAGCAAATGTACAACGTTTGCTGTCATGTTAAACTTATATTAAAGTT
>NW_013669227.1:55359-68615 GCF_000517525.1 Limulus polyphemus
AACTTTAATATAAGTTTAACATGACAGCAAACGTTGTACATTTGCTGTCATGTTAAACTTATATTAAAGTTTTTCTTTATTACCCATTTAAGCCGTCTCCAGCCATTATAAATATTTTAAATGTTTATTTTCGATTTAAGAAAAATATTATAGATGTCGTTGGATGTAGGTAACAATAACTTCGACACAAGGTTTATAAAATAAAAACTTTCTATTATCGCAACATCTTTTGAAACTTTTATTCCTGGCCTTTAATTTTAGGGCCCGGAATGGCCAGGTGGATAAGGCGCTCGACTCACAATCTGAGGTTCGCGGGTTCGAATCCGCATCCCACCAAACATGCTCGCCCTTTCAGCCGTGGGGGCGTTATAATGTGACGGTCAATCCCACTATTCGTTGGTAAAAGAGTTGGCGGTGGGTGGTGATGACTAGCTGCCTTCCCTCTAGTCTTACACTGCTAAATTAGGGACGGCTAGCGCAGATAGCCCTCGTGTAGCTTTGCGCGAAATTCCAAAACAAACAAACCTTTAATTTTACTCCGTTTTAACTCGAAACATTTACGTTCGCAATTTCGGGTGAAACGCTTATAATTTTTACCATTCACAGCTTTACTGGTAATAATATCCTGTTTACAAGGTTGGGTGTTGTGGAGCCTGAAATATGTCTAGACGCGTAGTGTCGGTTAAATGCGGATTTTTTTGTTCGTTTTAGCCGAGCTTGGCATAGCTGGACTTGCCTATTTCACTAAAAATTAATTGAGCTTTTGTCTGTCAACGTGTCTTGGCTTAACTCGTCCGAAATTCATCGTTTGAATAACCCGCGTCGCACTACGACTGCAGTGAGTTGATACTTTCCACTCTTGTTAGGCGTATTACGTTTTCGACTATATTTCGTGCTTCGTCCACAACAGCTTTTTACCCAAACTGTATCTATCTCTGGTGTGAAAATGCAGTCACTTTCCGTATTTTAGACTCAATAAAATACAGATTGAAACGTCCCGTAACCGAGGGTTAAGTGTTCAGTATAGTATGTAATACTGTAGTGGTTCTTTGGTCAACATGATTTTGCGAAAACTTCATAAACAGTAAGACAGCCTTTATTCTTCTAGTGGTTAAAAAATTAAGTTTTAGGTTTAAATTGAACTACAGAGATTAAAACCTTGCAATAAATAAGGTCGTTATTTCATATATACGTTCTCCTTTACTAATAGAAAATGCCTGGTCACTAAAGGGTTAAATGTTGTTGTTTTGTTACTCTGTAGTGTTATGAACACATATCACATCGTGTATCAAACCGTTTGTACATTCTATTTGTAAAATAGTTTATATTCCCATTACATTATTGCTTGTAAGATTAAACATTGACTTAGTGATATACGTAAGGTTAAACGTTATGTTTCAAGAGATAGTTTAGATAGCTTATGTTGCCTTCAAAAAAAGAAAACAGGGCAAATATTTGTTTGTTGCACAGACATTTGTTTTGGGCTCAGACCATCAGAGTTTGTAAGAGAGAAAAAAAAAGAAACATTGTAATCGATTACCAAATGAACATGCAGTAATACTTCTCAGTCCACCCCTTTCAACGTAAAAATCCCTCGACCCATTTTGGCGTTTTAAGTTCAAGAAATTCACTCCAACAAAGGAACAGACAAAATAATAACAGGATATGCCACAACGACTAGTTTTATTTTATGGACAGAATTTAAGAAGTCGATGTAACCAAGATTTTGAATCTTTTTTTAAACCTAATTATTTAATAATGGCGCTAAAAGAAAGAGGATAATATTAGTTTTGCTAACTTAAGACTTATGCTGTATACATAATTACAAACAATCAATTATGCGCATGTAATGACAGAAAAAAAAGTATTAATATTTCTACGCTTTCTCTAATTTTGGTACTGCAAAAGTCTGCTGTACAGGTTACTTGATGCATGATTAACCCCCAAATTACAGACTTCTTTACTGACGAAAAATAATTAGTGTGAAGTCACTTATTTTCTATACATGTGGGATTAATTGCAAAATTGATAGTATTTGCATGTATGTGTATTTGGAATGGGACTCGTGTGTTATTAGGGGCCCTGTAACCATCGAAACCAATTTGATTCATAAATAGTTAAGAAAATGTGTTTATAAATTCGGTAAGGTATATAGCAACGACGGTGCTGTCCTATTTGGGGCCAAAAGTAGGAATATTTTTGACCCCTCACCCACCCCCTAAAAAATATTAACTCTGTTATTTACATAAGTAAAATATATACTAACACAACACATATTAATACACTCGTAAACACTAACACTGCTGCACCGGTATCTTTCTCAAATCATGCACACTGCGAGTCAACTGCACTTAGCAACCAATCAACGCATGCGCATTCTATATGTACCTGACAGAAATGTGCCTTGGTGTAGCAATTTTTTAAACGCCCGTCCCATAATGAGTGATTTGTTTTGGATCGCTTTAATTGAGAATAGCATTTTTTCCCCCAAATGAGTACAACACATAAAAAGTTAAAAGTCAAAGTTCTGATTAAAATAATAAAAAAAAAACTCGTGAGTTGGGGATTTCTTGAGCTGCTATGGGCCCTAAGCAATCGCTTAGTTTTCTTATGTTTAGCGCCATCACGAGTGTATAGACCTTATCAGGTTTAAATTAGAGCATAAGAATGCTCTTGTAATTTGACTGATAGCGCACTGCACTATATAGGACACATAATTTAAATTCACACGTGATTTTCTGAAAGTACAGCCCCCGAACCTTCAGGAATAGAATTGTACAATAAAACAGACACTCTTCGGTCTTCTGAATCCGTGCGTTGTTTCTCGGAAACCGAATCTCCGTTGCCTAGGCAACCAATTTCAGCAGACTTAAGAACGTTCTGACGGCGAGAATGGTAATTTGGAAATAAATCGTAATACCAAGTTCCAATTCAAGAACAAAAAGTCACGTGATCGCACCACCGTTATTATCCCAATTTACAAAGAGGTAATAAAAAGCTTTACTTAATTTACTGGTTCCTTCCGTATGACACAAACCGAAGATCTGTTTTAATAGTAACCGTTTTGATTTAAATTGGTTGGCTGACTGATAGTACGCGTAGGGCCCGGCATAGCCAGGTGGTTAGGGCGCTTGACTCGCAATCTGAGGATCGCGGGTTCGAATCCCCGTCCCACCAAACATGCTCGCCCTTTCAGCAGTGGGGGCGTTATAATGTCACGGTCAATCCCACTATTCATTGGTAAAAGAGTTGGCGGTGGGTGGTGATGACTAGCTGCCTCTAGTATTACACTGCTAACTTAGGCACGGTTAGCGCAGATAGCCCTCTTGTAGCTTTGCGCGAAATTGAAAACAAACAAAGTACGCGTAGTGATTCTTCGAATGTTCTAGTTTAATTAATCTCCTCTCTTTCAGTTACAGCTGCTTTGTATTTTTCTTCTTCTCTATACTGTTGTTTAGATTCATCTTTAACCATTCCAACACGTTTTTAATTCTGCGTTTGTAAAATATGAAAATATTGATGAACATAAAAACTTAGATATGTTGAAATGTTTAAATATGAACAACGCAAGATAGCCACATGAAACATAATAAAACAGGTGTATATATAAAGATAAATAACCTTTCAGTCTCCAATCCTATTAAAAATCATGAAGAACCAGAAAACCAAAAAATCAAATATTAAAAAAAGTTTTATCAATTGTGTTTGTAAGCGCAACATCTTAAATGTGCTATACGCCATCAAAATATACGTATGGACTCAAAATGTTTTAACAGCTGTGACAGTATTTATACGTTACACAGGATGAACCAACTGAAAGAACAGTTAGATGAAGTCCTGATTGGTCAGAATTTGTGCCTCGTTATGTTCCGAGCAGTCTCAACCAATTACCAAGCCAACATTGATGTAGGTAGTCACCAGTTTGAAGACTTCAGATAGTCAAGATTATTAGAGAAATGGATATTGTCCGCTTGATTGTTTTGACTCATCGAGTACACGTTACTAGTGGCTTAAATTAACATTCCTAATTCTTTCACTGCCTTGGGCACATATATGTATTCTCCTAGAGCACTTCCATGGGCACATATATGTATTCTCCTAGAGCACTTCCATGGGCACATATATGTATTCTCTTAGAGCACTTCCATGGGCACATACATGTATTATCCTAGAGCACTTCCATGGGCACACATACATGTATTCTCCTAGAGCACTTCCATGGGCACATATATGTATTCTTCTAGAGCACTTCCATGGGTACAACACTGCCGTGAGAATTTGTAATTTTGTACCACGATGAAGAAAAGTATTCTGTTTTAAATTTGCCAATTTCAGATAAATATTGGAATATTAAAAGATATATCTTTTTGTTTCATGTACGTAAAAATACACCTGGCACTGGGATAGTTATCTATAACTGTTGCAGTGAAAGAATCCATTCCCCCTACCTTTGATACATACGACTGTTTCGAATGTTAATAATTTTTACAAAAGTACTGTGGATGTTAAGATGGAAACTTTGTTTAAAAGTTTTTCGAGTTTTTGGACATAATGAGGGTGCTTAGCAAAAATTGTTTGGGACATTCGGGATAAAAGCACCAAAAGTGTCTTGGTACTTCCTTATGCTCTAAAATTTGATTTCTTGTTAGGATTAGTAAAATATAAGGTCTTAGAACCGTCGTATTTTGATATTTTTCCATATTTAACACATAATGTGACCAGGATGGTTTATATATATACATAACATTAAAAACGGTGAATCTAATAATAAAAATCAAACAACATAATGAGCAGGCCATTGAACTTGTAAATAAGGATCTTAAGTACGTCAGCATCTTTAATCCTAGGTCCATTTTCCAAGGCATCCTTTAGGTGAGTCATTAGTCTTGTGTTTGCCTCTATTCCATTAACTGATTTCCTACTTTTTTACTCAGTTGTTATAGCTCATAATACCAAATTAAAGCAATTTTCATGCTGTACCTCCAGGTTTGTAAATTCGAAGGATTCGTAAAATGACTCATAAAAAATTCCAACGTGCACTGACTGGTTGGATCTTTGCAAAATGCCATAGCTAATAGCCTAAGGAAGATATAAAAATTGTTGCTTTTATCGGGTCTGTCCATCATATTCCGAAAATATGGTTCTACGTTCCCTGACATTAGATAGTTCAGCATATCTCGAGTCGACGAAAGCACCACCAAGTGACAGAAACATTAATCAGTTTGGACTAAAGGAATTTGTATTTCTTTCTGTTTGATATATAGCACACACCCAAACTAATCGGTTTATTCATCATCAGACATATCGCCCATCACAGTTGTATCAAATAAAATGGGCTTACTTACTCAGATTACAAGATTACGAACTGGTATGTTTACTTAGTGGCCCAGCATGGCCAGGTGGTTAGGGCGCTCGACTCGTAATCTGAGGGTCGCGGGTTCGAATCCCCGTCACACCAAACATGCCAACCTCCGCCTTTGCCTGGTCCAAAGTCCAGGATGAGAAAGGGCGCGGGGTTAGCAACTCCACCCAGTAAAAACCAACTTGCTACAAGTAACTACAACAACACCTTCCGTTGGCGAGGTGTTGTTGCGGCCCTATGCTCCACTGGGAGTTTACAGGAATAAAAAAAAATTAAATAATACGTATGCTTTTAAACAAGTTTTTGTTTGTTTTTGATTTCGTGCAAAGCTACACGAGGGCTACTTGGCGTTAGCCGTCCCTAATTTAGCAGCGAAAGGGTAGAGGGAAGGCAGCTAATCATCACCACCCACCGCCAACTTTTGGGCTACTCTTTTTACCTACGTCACATTATAACGCCCTGACGGCTGAAAGGGCGATCATGTTTAGTGGGACGGGGATTCGAACCCGCAAATTGCAAGTCGAGATCCCTAACCACCTGGCCATGCCAAGCCATAAGTTGTCGTGATTTACAATATAGCTTAGTTATAACTTTAATTATTTCTTCACGTGCTAATTTAATTTACCTAACATTTGATACTCGTCTCAACAAACATTTATAATTAGTTAAAATCTTTGTGAGAAAGTGATAAAAGAGAGAGAAAAACTTGAACACAGAAATTTAATCGTTGCAGAAAAGAGCAGTTATATTTTTCGTACCTAATCAATTATCTACCGAAACTTGTAAGGTTAGTCAACCCTATAAACATGTGATTATCAAACTATGATACTGGTAGCTCACACCACTTAATCGATGGTGCTACATGTTTTCCTCACCATTTGATTGTATAAATATTGAAAACGTTACCAGCTTTGGTGTTCAGTGTGAACAGCAAGAGCCATATAACGTAGAGTTTTATACCTTTTTAATTAATATACACATACTCTTTCCGCTTACAAGGCTGAATGTTTAAGGTATCAAGTTTTGGGCTTGTTCCGGGGTCTACAAACTCTTTCTGTAAATATAAAACTTTCCTCGGACTACCGATGGACCACAAATCACAGTTTGGAAACTTTTAGCACAGACAGTTCAGTACGGTAATTCCGGGTCCCCCCAGTGGGTCAGCGGGGAAGTTTACCGACTTACAACGCTAAAATCTGGGGCTCAATTATCCATTTGGATTTGGTTTTGTTTCTTCTACGTTTTTCAGGGGTTGCTGTTTAGCGCTTGCCTCGTATACCAACTAGAAATCCCAGCAACGATGAAAAGAAATGTTTTTAAAATGTTATTACACATAAAGTACTTAACTTCGTGTGTGTACAATAAATACAGGTTAATGTTCCATTTATCCACACTCCGGAGGTAAAATTGGAAAATATATTCTTTAGTTCTCTAGCATTGTGAAATAATTGTCTACCCGTTGGTGTCAATTTTAAGGTCAGAGGTTAAAAGAAGTTCATCATTAGAGTTTTGGATTCAGAGAACTGGGGAATACCTAGAACTTGCAGACAAAGCAATTCGTTCTGAAGTTATTGCTACTGTGTACTTATGCGAGATTTTTATCATTTTCGGGCCCTGAAGTCTAAATACAGAAGCAGGTTGAATACTGAACTTGACCCGAGGCTAAAGCTGGCGAACGTTACACCAGACTTCACAGAATTTTTCTCACAGAAACAGGCATACCCTTTTGAGTTAAAACGTAGAAAGATAAGTCTATGGTTAATTCTGTGCGCTTATTTTTTAAAAATTACAGTGTTATTATGTGGTCCGAAGACCCCACCCCCCCCCCCGCCCCAAAAAGAAGAACAAGATAGAAAAACGAATAAAAGAATCTGGGAACCTCTGGTCTATACCATCAAGAAGCCTTTAACAATAAAAGAGATGCGCTCCAACTGTGGTGTTGAGCCGGTTATATACGAGAATAAATCACCTCCAAACTGTACTTGTCTTCTAGGCATGTTAGCCGACATCACGCTTACCAGCCGTGACTGTTTCCTATACCTTTTCATTTCCTCTTCTCAAACTTCCAGGCCGAATTCCCCCCCCCCTTTTTTTTTCTCTCTCTCTCTCTCTCCCTCCTAAAAGAATACCTTACGCCGGGAGTTCTTTAAATAGACGATGCAGCTCGGCGTGTCGGGCTCCGAATCGATACATCGTGTCTGGTCCAGCTGGCATGGTACATAAGCTACAGAACTACAAGCTTGAACGGTTTCCTCGAATCATCACTGTAGAGCTTAAGTATTTAGGTTTAATGCTTTCTCTGAATACCGACAGAAACGTGCTCCTTTTTTTCCCAGGTTATTATGACAAATCTTTTTCGTCAGTGTCCGCTCTATGAACCCTTTTAATGTTCTTAGCATTTAACATTTCAGTATAAAATGTAAATAACAAAAACATTTCATATATCATTACTGAAAATTTTGATAGAAATTTCCTATTCCATTTCATATTCTAAATTCTTGACGTCAAACTTGTTTTTCTCTCACTAATAAAAAAAAATCTTTGGTTCTCTTACTAGTGTGGCATAAGTGAATTAAATATTTAAGAAAATGTATTTTATTACAGTGGTGGAGTTATTCTACGCTACAAGAACACTGTAACAAAACAGAAATGTCTTAGAGTAAATCGTACTCTGACTTAGTATCTGTAAAATATGTCATAGTGAGACGCATGACAGAGTATATTTATCATGCCTTCTTAAAATTCTATTACTCATGAGTAGGGTATGTCTAGTGCTTTTTGAAAATAGAATAATAACATTCAAGTATTAAAAGTGTTACATATTTTAAAAATAAAATAGCTCCAATAAATCAAACCGTGTTGAATGTAATAGAAAAGTTAAATATATAGATAAAAGAAGAAAAGAAAAACATTACGTTTATCAATCACTCAAGGAAACGAGTAGACTACCAGTAAACTTGACTGTCTTGATTTATACAAAGAATCCTGGTGAAATAATTAATTGACAACTTTCATTTGGAACCGAGGCTCTTGTTCACACGCTTCTTTGTGAACAGCATAAGCTCTGAATGATAATTAGTAGTAGTTGGAAGTTTTCTGTTGTACTTAACTTATAATAGTTATATATTAAACGAACAACAACGACGTGAATAGCTGTTTCTCAGCTTTGTCAATCTTAAATACATCCTGGTTCTTTAACTTATACTGATACTAGTCGTCAGAGTATTTCCTTAAGCCTAACTATCCATAAATATTGCCATTTACTGTCTCGCCTGTTATAAACGGTAAAAGAAGTTTATCACTTACATATTGCTATTTTTTTTCTCTTGACTGTAAAATTTAAAATTATTTTGAAATTATTCAAAATTCTTCTTTTAGTATGAGTGGTACTTATAAGAACCTTTCTTCCCAATATTGTAGCCTTCTTGATTTTCAGTACACAGCGCCACTGATAAATATATTTGTAAGCATTAAAACTTAAAGTCGTTTTATTATTCTTCGTAAAAAAAATAGAGTTTATTATAGGCCTACCAGGTTTTTTCGTTTAACTATTTAACAGAAATTTATTTAAGTATTTTCACATTATTTAAAATGATCAAAAATTAGTTACCATGATTTGCTTCTAACACAGAAATAGGCTTAAAATTTTAATTTTGTTTAAGCAAAAAAAAAAAGAGTGAAAAATAATACATTTAGTTATTACCATGAAAATGAATAAGGAAATCTACTGCGACCCACTTTTCTGTAAAAACACCTGTTTACGTCTCACAAAACCTTAGAATTTATCATTTAAAGTCAAATATATGTGTAGATATTGACTGTTTTTGCCATTAGAATGATGAGCGAACATTTAGGTTACAAAACTAGCACGATTTTTTTTCCCTTTTGCTTGTAATCAAAAAAGACTAACAAAAAAATGGTATCGTATTTGGTGCCAGCTGTTGTAATTCGTTTTTTCCCTTATTTACACAACAGTTCCAAGCTTATTTGGTCAGATTGCTTTCAAATTGATTCTTAGAACACCTAGAAACTAGTCGACCTGCTGTATTATTTGTTGCACTAAGAAGCCTAATAATGCAATTTTTAGGTATCTTATGAATGCCTTCGGTTGTATTCGTATAAGCTAGAACAAGTATTAAATGGTACAGCTCCACTTCCTTTCGAAATAATGCGCTGGAGGGCCCTAAAAGATATTTAATGTGATACACTATTTGCCCGGTTTGTTTGTTGAATTTCGCGCTAAGCTACTCGAGAGTTATCTGCTTTAGCCGTTCCTAATTGTGAAGTGATAGACTAAAGAGAAGGTAGCTAGTCAATACCACCCACCGACAACTCTTGGGCTATTCTTTAACAATGAATAGTGGGATTGACTATCACATTATAACGACTCATCAGTTGGAAGAACGAATATATTCGGTGATGAGTTTCAATCTTGCGAAGTTCAGTTGCAAGCCGAGCGCCCTAACCATGCTTTTTGCGCTTGGTAACACAAAATAGCGGATTGTGCTAAAACATTAAATTGTTAAAGGTATGTTAATCCAATAGTCAATTCTGTGGAGGTGTGAACAATTTTAGGTTAAAAAGAGTATGAATGAACATATAATAAATCTATAAATATTTAAACAGAAATATTATAAAAAGAAACAACAGAAAAACTGCTAGAATTTTTGTAGCAATCGGCATGCAAGAATAAGGAATAAGTTTCTTTTGTTTGTTTGAATGTTTTAATGCAAAGCTACACAAATGGCTATATAGGCTTTGTTCACCACGAGGGACCATTCTCCAGATTTTCGAGATGCAAGTCCGTAAACTTATCGCTGACCCACTGAGGGGCTAATAAGAGAAAACAACCCCAACAATAAAGTGAACATTTTATACCTATTATGAATTAAGAAGTAAAACTGAAAGGCAGGCCCAGCGACATCGATATGGAGGAGCACCGACTTATTTAGGGGAGGAGAAAAGATAATCCAAATGTATTAACTCGTGTTTTTTATTTAGCACTTCACAATAAACAAGGAAATAAATAAATAAATCCTATTACAACGCAATATTATGGAATATCCACACAACACAAGTTACCACATTATATTTTTTCTAGTATGGAACTTGTTGCTGTAAATTTTGGGCCAGGTATATCAATCAATTTTAAAGAGCAAACCTGGGGGAAAGGACAATACCGCAACATTTTGTTGTTGCTTTTGTATTGTTTGTTTGTTTGTAATTAAGCACAAAGCTACACAATGAGCTATCTGTGCTCTGCCCACCACGGGTATCGAAACCCGGATTCTAGCGGTGTAAGTCCGCAGACATACTGCTGTGCTACTGGGGGGTTTGCTTTTGTAGACAGAACGAAATACCCCACTTTTCAGGTGTATTCACAATGCTATTTGTTTTATAATAAACTTCTACTAAAGTTTGAGTCAATAATGAAACAGTCCACGTATATATGTGTGAAATAAAGAAAGCTTTATTCGTTCTAACTTAAATTCGACGTTTTTCTTGTGATCAGATAACTCAACAATCAACTGCTCTTCAAATTGCTTCAATTTTCCAATATTTTCTAAACAATTTTGGGCGTGATTAGCTAAATATTGATGTACATATAATCAAATATTAATATGGGTTCATTACACGACTTTAGTAGCCCATAAAATAGCGTGGCAATAAGTGAGATAGCTACCCCTGGGCGCTGGTTGGCCAAGAGGCGGGGCACCCCAAAATCGGTAACTGAATTGGTAGTTGTTATTTTGAATTTTGAAATTGAGATAAAAATATTATGAAGCACGGAAAAACTTTTAATAGGGATGAAGGTAGTAGCAACATTTTGTTCACTCACAGCCATTTGAGACCTGGTTACGCTACCTAGTCCCCGAAGATAAGAACTCGGTTTGAGATAAAAGGAACGCATGTTGACCTTTGTATTTATGGCAAAGCAACTAAGGCAGTCTCTTAATTTTTGAACTACTAGTCAAAGGAAAGGCAGCCACTCAGCTGCAACCTACCAGCCACAATACAAGCTAAGAGATTGACTGTTACTCTTATAACGCACTAACAATTTAAAGTGCGGGGAATATATTGTGATATCTTATTAATTCGAACCCGGCTTGCCATCTCCGAAATACAGAGCTGTACCACGCATATTGCATAAAAGCGCGTGCTTATCACGTTACTCAAAATACAAATACATGAAATCTGTGTCGCCCTAATTTCTTTGCATTTTTATCTAAGTGGCCTGCTTTGATACCAGAATTACTACGAATTACCCAGCACATGTGATACCCGTTACCTAACAATATAAATAGAACTGTACGCCAACAGTGAGGCTTAACTGTGTGGTGTAGGTGGCACCACACTTTGTTGACATAGATAGTTGCCACAGCTGTTAACTTGGCATGCCTATTCTTCGAAAAGATGCATACGAGGTTAAAAAATATATTTATCTTCTTTTTCTTCAGATGTCAATTAAACATGTAAGCAAAATTTACGATCCTGCTTAAGACTCAAATATTTTCAATCTTATAATTCCCCGTATACTGTTTTATATAACAAGGTATGTTTGTGGATAAATAAACAGAACATCTCACATTATCTTCAAACATGAAAACATCCATACAGAGTGGAAACTGAATAATTTTTATATTTTGTCTTTTTCTTTTTAGTTTAAATAGTTTAATAAATGTGCAAGAATGCTTAGAAATGGAGTAATTCTTGTCAAATTTTGTGGGACCTTATTCCCCCCCTCCCTCCCCCAGTGGCTCAGAGGTGAACTTAGGGATTCGATTCGTATGGTTGGCGCAGCGAAGATAACCTATTGCACAGTTTTGCGTTTAAAGAAAAACGACACAAATAAATAAATGCCCCCTGGTAACTCTCGCAGGTGCACACACTTATTTTTCCATAATTAATGCACAATAAAACAAAAACCAACTTTATTATTATTATTTAGAGCTAACAAACACGAGCAACTGCATATCAACCCCCCCCCCCCCCACGTGGCACAGCGGCATGTCTGCGGACTCACAACTCGTGTTGGGCAGAGCACAGATAGCCCATTGTGTTGCTTTGTGCTTAACTTCAAACAAACAAAGTGCAATTCGAAACACATGTTTTAGGGTTGGCGCATCAGTGCAAAGTGTCACGACTGTAGTGTTTGCTGACGTCAACAACATACCATATTTCATGAATATCTCGACTACAAAAATTATATGTTGAATCTAAAATGTTGGGACAATTATTAGCTACTAACAGTTTTCTTTTTATAAAACGTTTTCGTTTATAACTAATCATAAAAAAATCATTAATTATTATTTTAAAATTGTAAATGACTTTAATAATAATCTCCTTAGCTCTCATTTTATGTTAAATAGGACCTTTTGTCTTTAGGGCGTTCCGACATTTTATGGTTGGCTGGTAGTTGTTAAACGCAAAGCTACACAATAGGCTATCTGTGCTCCGCCTACCACAGGTATCAAAACCTGATGTTTAGCGTCGTAAGCCTATAGCCTTGCAGCTGAGCCACTGGGGGCAACATTTTACGAAAACAAAATGGTAAAGCTGTATGAATTATTCGTTATTGTAAATCCAAAGCTCCGATATAAAAATCACAGGTTGTGGACACATTTGAGTTTTATTTTTTGGAATTTTAGTCTTGACTGATTATATACGTTTTACACGCATTACTTGTCTCCAACAATCAAGTTTTGTTTTGGTTGTAATTAAGCACAAAGCTACACAATGGGCTGTCTGTACCTCTGCCCACTACGAATATCGAAACCCAGTTTCTAGCGTTGTAAGTCCACAGACATGCCGCTGTGCCTCTGCCCACTACGGGTATCGAAACCCAGTTTCTAGCGTTGTAAGTTCACAGACATGCCGCCGTACCTCTGCCCAC
>NW_013669227.1:69549-75873 GCF_000517525.1 Limulus polyphemus
CCACTACGGGTATCGATACCCAGTTTCTAGCGTTGTAAGTACACAGACATGTCGCTGTGCCTCTGCCCACTACGGGTATCGATACCCAGTTTCTAGCGTTGTAAGTACACAGACATGTCGCTGTGCCTCTGCCCACTACGGGTATCGATACCCAGTTTCTAACGTTGTAAGTCCATAGACATGCCGCTATGCCACTGCGGGGCAACAATCACGTTTCAAAAGTATCGATGCACCTTTAACATCTGAAAATTTCTTTAACATTATATATCTATATTTTATCTTGCAACAATATGGTTATTGGGTTAACCTGTCTTCCTGCTCTTTAGTAAATAGATATCGTTAATTTATATCTGTTTTAAACTTTTTTGTTTTGTCGAGTCCATGTTTTAATCGTTCGTGTATAATTGGATTTAAGTTTTGAATTTGGTAATTTTTAAGGTAAACAGTGTTGCTTTTAAGGAAGAATATTTGAAAATCTAGACAGTTAACGTAGACAGGCTAAGAGTGAATGGGACAAAAAGACCTCAGTCGTAAACATAACATATCATTGCAGTATAAATTTTCAAAGTTATTAAACATACAAAGTCTAAGTAAGATTCAAACATACGACTGTTGCAAGCAGCGGGAATAAGGCGTTGTTCTATAACAAGCAAAGCACGGTTTCTTGTAAGTAGTTAGGTTACTAGGCAACTAACGTCGGAACATGTTAGTGATTTCAATTTGATAAGCTAAAAGACTTAAAGCACTCTAAGGAGTAGCTGGCTGAATGTTTAAAGAAGAAGTACAACTTTATTTACAGTTTTCTTGGGTAGAATATTCAGAGGTAAATACCTAACTCTCAATTTATTGACTTGTTTTTGAATCACTTACTACAGGTGGCGTCCACAGACTGCGCCATGTTTGGTAATTTGGTGATCTTACAGTTGCAATGTTCAGTGTAAAAAAATAAACAAAAAACTTAGATGAAATCACTTATTTCCTATGTAAAATGCTGTTGTAACGGTTGTTATCGTTGGGATGGTTATTTTTGATTGTTCGGTAAAAATATTGCAAAGTTCAGTTCACTTAAAGGAATAGAAAAGTGTTTTATTTACTCTTCCACAAGTTATACGAGCTCACTCGCAAATAAAACTAAACAGCCACTTTTGAAATTTCCTTCTCATATCTACAGCACAACTAACACACTCTCTCTGGCTCATTAATCGTTTGGCAACACTGTAGCATATTGTTAAAACGTTGTTATTTCGGTGACGGGTTCTTTTAAATTATTTGGTGAAAATAATTCAACGCTCAGTTCACGTGAAGAGAACAAATTAATTTATTTCCTCTTTAAAGTTTTTACAAAACCTCTCTAACAATACCAAAATCAACTTGTACAAAGTAACTCTTTAAGTTCAAACATCTCTAACAATACCAAAATCAACTTGTACAAAGTAACTCTTTAAGTTCAAACATCTCTAACAATACCAAAATCAACTTGTACAAAGTAACTCTTTAAGTTCAAACATCTCTAACAATACTAAAATCAACTTACTTGTGAGTTACTTTGTAAAAAGAGCGATAGCAAACACAGATTCAAATACTTCACGAAAATACACTGACTCATTCGGTTCTCTATCTTGAAATTACTTTTCTAACTATTTCTTTGACTATCGTCAACTCATTCTACTCTTTTAACAACTACCCCATATTTATAATATAACTTCGGATGTACTAGAACATTTGACTCCAAGCGTTCTGGACCTATCTTAATATCATGCACCATCTAGCTAACATACAAAACATCTAAATTAGAATATTAAAACACAGGTCATAACAATACTCAATCCCTGGACTGGGAAGTCACCTGAGCAAATCAATCTTAATAAACAAATAAAACAGTACATTAAACTTAAAATTCCATAATTATTAATAAGGTCATTCTTACGATTGAAGCATTAATATTCACGGATTTGACGTTACAATTATTGAGTCAATACTGAAATATAAAAAAAACACAGAGTACAACCTTAATTTTGGTCAACAAGGCAGTATTTATAAAGCCTAAATTGTCCTGCCATCAAATGATTTCATTGTTTTATCTCACATGGCTTATGGTATGAAGATGGGATGAACTCTTGTTTTTCACACTTATTGTCGTGCCACTAGGAGAGTTCTCTCTAGGTAGATGGTCGAAGGAATCCGCTAGTAAGTCCATCCTTGATGATTCTCTAGAAGTGGTCTTAGTGGGAATTTCGGGCTCTCCAGCAGGTCGACTTACTTTTGGTTAAGTCTTCACTGAAGTTCAGCAAGTATCTAGTCTCCTGTTAACATCCTTCCAAGGAAGATCAGAAAGGATCATCCTTGGTTTGAACCACTTATTCTTCTGGGTTCTGTTATTCTGAACTCCAGATCGGCTGTCTTCATTACCCCGTGCACCTGTTCCTATTGTTACTGGAAGACAAACCTCTGGTAGTTAAATTGTTGTATTTCCTGGTTATAGACTGTGAAGCTATTTGAAGCTAGTCTAACCTTACTTCCACATCTACACATGAAAGTCAGTTCCAATATACTAGATGTCAATTATCCACACACCATGTTGTGTAGAGAATCTTCCCATACTGAAGGTTACTTCCATCTTTTCTCTTGCTAGAACTTTAAATCCATTTGCTGTTTGTATCAATCCATCTTATCTATTCATCTCTTAGGCAATTTCACACCTTTCGCCACCAGGTTAGATCAAAAAGTTGTAGCTATAGAACCAGTATTGATCAATATACTGCAAGATTTCCAATCAATATATCATTATTTATATTGTAGTATATGACGTATTCTAATCCTCAAGATATTGCCTCATTGGTTTATTATCAACGATCGATTTATCGCAGTCTCAGATACGTTGTCTATATTTTATACTTTAATAGCAGTGTCCTTATCTTGCATCCTTCAGGAGCAGTTCCTGGCCATATGTCTTTAAAGACTCTAGTCTGCATTTCCTGGCCATACGCCATTTTAACTTACAGTTGGAACACCTTCTGTTCTGTGGTTTACTTCTTCCACCCTCAGTAAACAGCTTTCTAATTAAAGACTCTAGTCTGCAGTTCCTTTGGCCATACGCCATTTTAACTTACAGTTGGAACACCTTCTGTTCTGTGGTTTACTTCTCCCACCCTCAGTAAACAACTTTCTAATTAAAGACTCTAGTCTGCAGTTCCTCTGGCCATATGCCATTTTAACTTACAGTTGGAACACCTTCTGTTCTGTGGTTTACTTCTTCCACCCTCAGTAAACAGCTTTCTAATTAAAGACTCTAGTCTGCAGTTCCTCTGGCCATACGCCATTTTAAGTTACAGTTGGAGCACCTTCTGTTCTGTGGTTTACTTCTTCCATTTTGAGTTAACAGTTGTCTAATGACACTTCAAGACCTTCATCGGAAAGAGAGAGAGTCGATGTTTCTATGCTTTTTGATCTGATAAATTGAAAATTTGTGGAGGGTTAATTTAGTTATTTGTTTTCAACTTTCATCGGCCCAAGTTCTATCACCAACTAAAGCCTTATTTAGCCTTTCTTTAGCCTTATTAACGTATCCTCATCCACTGTGACGTCTATGAGTTAGCCACGTGCCAACGAATCCCTCATTTCATTGGAACTTCCGGATAAGATAACTGGACAAGTCTTTCTACATTTTTCACAAGTTCGGCTGATGCCTCAGCTTTTCTTCATACTCAGCTCCTGAAATTTGCTTTGGAAACTTGCTTTTCATGTGTCACTCCAAACATGTTCGATAAGTGCCAGATAAGTTGATAGCTGTTACGGCTCTCAGCTGAAAGGTTAGTCAATGTTGTTAAAACGGGTCCTTTTAAATAAATAGCAAGATGACTAGATTGTTGTTTACAATTCCAACCATTCACTTTTGAAATGATTTCAAATTGAGCCTGATATGCCTCCCACGGTACCTTTCTGTCATACTTTGAGGATGTAGAGAGAGTAGTGGCTTGTTTGACCCTTGCGTTCGTCAGCTCATTTTCCAGGTGTTCTATTACATTAGTGATGTTCTTTTACACCTCGTTGATGTTGTTGTTATAATCTTTCTTGCACATTTCCAATAACGTATTTAATCTTATCCTCAAATAAATTCATTTTGCTTTTAATCCTTATTTAAATTTGCCCCCCTCCAGTGGCACAGCGGTATGTCTGCGGACTTACAACGCTAGAATCCGGGTTTCGATACCCGTGGTGGCCAGAGATCAGATATCCCATTGTGTAACTTTGTTCTTAATTACAAACAAATTCTTTAAATTTTATTTCTCTTTCTCTTATTTCTTCTTTTAAGTTCTTGTAATTTTAGTTTTTGTCTCTTTCTTGTTTGTCTCCCGGTGGGACAGCGGTAAGTTTACAACGTTAAAATCCGAGGTTCGATTCCTCGCGGTAGACACAGTAGGTAGTTCAATGTGACTTTGCTCTAAAACAACAACAACAACAAAAAAACTTTCTTGTTTTTGTTCTTTTAATTTTCTGTAAATTTCTTCTTTACTTATATTTGATTTTCTATATGTTTTAGATTGTTCTTTTTTTCACTGTTTCATTATTTCCAGAAAGTGTCGACTTCACCTCGTGCATCTGTCATCTTGAAATCCAGTCTAGATTCTATTTTTAACAGATTAATCCCATGTGTGACAGTAGTATTGTAATGGTTTCGATCGTTGGGCGGGTTTACTAAATTATACGATAAAAATAATACAAAGTCCAGCCCCCGAAAAGGAAAGCGTTTTATTTACTTTTTCCCACAAGTTCTACAAGTCCACCGATCCATATGCCTAACTCACAATAAAACTAAACAGACATTTTGTTGTTGTTGTTAAAAGTCCTCTCATAGTCATGGCACAGACTCAAAACTGGGCGACTAATACACTCACTAACCCAGTAATCGATTGACAATACTGTAACAAACTCACTAACTAATTAATCTACTGACTAAGTGACTAATCACCAACAACTCTCTGGTGTTTTGATATCATCAGTCTCTAGAAAATTCGAGACATCACGTGCACGACACATTAAGTCCAGACATTCAGGAAATTTCTAGACGTCATACGTCATGTCAAAACGCCTTCTAGCAAACAATACAAAACATTTAAATACAAATATCAAACATAGTTCACAAAAGTACATAAGGGACCCTAGCGGTTATTAGAGAGATTAATTACAATATTGATGATATTTTTATTTGGATTTTTGATATGTAATGAATAAAAAGCGTGAAATCACAAATAAGTTAATTATAAATACTTTAAAAACGTTTAATTAAAAAGCCTGGATCTCATTGGTAGTGCTAGGGTTGCTGTAAAATGCAAGTAAAAAAAAGAATGTAAAGTAAATATTTTTTGTCATCAGTCAACCTATAACTGAGAATCAAAGAAAAAACCCGTCGGTAGTTCTGAGAAAATAAGTAATACCATTTTTCAATGAGTCATTGAATCGTACAATTGGTACTAGGCCTATTTATACATGTGAGGTCCATTTAGTTTTGACGAGACCCTTCTAACAATTTGCAGCTGGGTCAGTAGGACGTCGGAAATGATGTCATAAACACTTCATGTGCAGGCTTTTATAAACATTACATGAGAGGATTGGAAAAAAAAGAAGAGAACAAGAATAAACCTTTGATAAAAGAAGAGAACAAGAGCAAATTCTTGATAAAAGAAAAGAACAAGAATAAACCCTTGATAAAAGAAGAGAACAAGAGTAAATTCTTGATAAAAGAAGAGAACAAGAGTAAATTCTTGATAAAAGAAGAGAACAAGAATAAACCCTTGATAAAAGAAGAGAACAAGAATAAACCCTTAAATAAAAGAAGAGAACAAGAGTAAATTATTCTTGATAAAAGAAAAAAAAACAAGAGCGAATTCTTGATAAAAGAAAAGAGCAAGAATAAACCCTTGATAAAAGAAGAGAACAAGAATAAACCCTTGATAAAAAAAGAGTACAAGAGTAAATTCTTAATAAAAGAAGAAAACAAGAGCAAATTATTGATAAAAGAAGAGAACAATCGTAAATTCTTGATAAAAGAAGAGAACAAGAGTAAATTCTTGATAAAAGAAGTGAACAAGAATAAACCCTTGATAAAAGAAGAGAACAAGAATAAACCCTTGATAAAATAGGGAGAACGAGAGTAAACTCTTGATAAAAGAAGAGAACAATAGTAAACCCTTGATAAAATAGGGAGAACGAGAGTAAACTCTTGATAAAAGAAGAGAACAAGAGTAAACCCTTGATAAAATAGGGAGAACGAGAGTAAACTCTTGATAAAAGAAGAGAACAAGAGTAAACCCTTGATAAAATAGG
>NW_013669227.1:76467-80050 GCF_000517525.1 Limulus polyphemus
GATAAAAGAAGAAAACAAGAGCAAATTCTTGATAAAAGAAGAGAACAAGAATAAACCCTTGATAAAAGAAGAGAACAAGAGTAAATTATTCTTGATAAAAGAAGAAAACAAGAGCAAATTCTTGATAAAAGAAGAGAACAAGAATAAACTCTTGATAAAAGAAGAGAACATTTGGAACGGAAATAATACACAGTTCCAGTAGATAACAGCAAAACGAAATAGCATTAAATAATTTTGTTTCTTACTGGTATGCTCAACGTGGCACAGTGCTAAGTCTGCGAACTTATAATGCTAGAAATCGGGTTTCGTTACTTAGGGTGGGCACAGCACAGATAGCCCATTGTGTAACTCAAGAGGAAGTGAGGGTTAACCATCATAATTTCCGCGGTAGCTGGAGACAGATAGCTCATTGTATACCTTTCGGCTATGAAATAAAATCCACGAAATTAGGCTAAATTTTAACTGACGTTAAAAACTCATAACATGAGTTACAGAAACGATTAAATGAAGTATTAATACTTTTTTTAACGTTAAAACTTTTTCTTTTCATTGCCCCAGTGAAGGGCCCAAAAGCTGGCAATAAATAAAGTTTTCGCGCGATGGTTTGTTTTTGTTTGTTTTTCGCGCAAAGCTACACGAGGGCTATCTGCGCTAGTCGTCCCTAATTTAGCAGTGTAAGACTAGAGGGAAGGCAGCTAGTCATCACCACCCACCGCCAACTCTTGGGCTACTCTTTTACCAACGAATAGTGGGATTGACCGTCACATTATAACGCCCTCACGGCTGAAAGGGCGAGCATGTTTTGTGGGACTGGGATTCGAACCCGCGACCCTTAGATTGCGAGTCGAGCGCCCTAACCACCTGGCCATTCACGCTATGGAAAAATCATACTGTTACTCATCATACAGGTACAGACACTTTGGTGGAATAATCTGATGGAGCTTCTTAGTATTATCTACTAGAAGCTTAGAAAAGTTTCCACAGCTTTGAATTAGAATTTGCGTACGTACACACTGTTGTAGGCTTAGTTAAGTCTGGAATTTTCTTGAAAATTAAGGAAATAATTTAAAAGCATAAAAACGCGAAATAGGCGAGAGTAGAGTGTGGAGATTGTTGTTTAATTACCGAGTCAGTCAGTCAGCCAGTTTCTTTATTATTTTTTTATTTCGTACGTAGCAACTGAAGATAACCTGCGCTAGCCGTCCCTAATTTAGAAGGGAAGGAGGGAAGAAACAACACCCATTATTTGGTCTAGTTTAATCGAATTGTTGAATTGAACTTCACATTATAACGCCTCCACAGATGAAATGACAAGCATGCTCGGTGATGGGATTCGAACCAAAATTACGACTGGATTGCTCTAACCACAAGACCATGCCAGGCCCAGCCAATGTGTTAGTTCTTCGCTGTACATCTGAAACTTGCATTTTTTTTTAAACAAAGTATTGTACGCTCGAGTAAACTAGCAAGTAAAATTTCTTGAGACGTTATTTACTGGTACTATAAATTAGATGTATCGTTAATTACACGGCATTTGCACAAGTTTGTAACTTGTAGTCAAATAAATAAATCGCTGTCGTTAATTTTAAGTGGATTGGACTTGGTATTCTCATTTTTTACCAAATAATCCAAAAAGGACCCGCAACAAATGAAATGGCTTAAACAATACGTATACGTCAAATTTTTATCATATTATTTATTTTCTATCATATTATTGATACGTTGCCAACGTAAAAAAATACACGGATATTGAAGGCATCATCCACACTTCCTTAAAAAATGTTGGAACATCCTTATCTCTCAATGGATTTTAAATTAATGTTGGAGCTCATTAGTAACTTTTTTTAATCGCTACTTGTTCTATTAACGAGATCAATCTCATGATTTTATATCAAAACACGTTTCAATTCCAATAACTTGGATGAAAAAATAAACTGTGTCAGTACGTCAGCGGGTGTATCGAAATGGTTAAAAAACATAACCCTGGTAGATGCAAGACAGTTACACTTATGCCGACTAATGAAGAAATGTAGTCGATGATATAAATATATATATATAAGAAACACTCAACTAGTCACGATGGCAATTAAAGAAACGAAACAGATACTATTTCATCGAAGTATTAGAAACATGAAAAAATAGATAAATTAATAAACTCGTTGAGAAGAAACTGAAGAAGAACAGACTTGGAGACGTGTTCCCACGACAAACTCCTCACTTCTTGGAATATCCATCAAGTTATTTAGAATCCTCAAGTAATAAGCTTTATATAAAATAACAAATGTGTGGTCGAGTTGTTGCTAAAATAACTTAATATTTCTTTAAGAAATTGCTCTTTATATTATTGTTCAAATAGATCAAAATTGTCACCAATAAGTTAAAGTATTTTTACGTCTCTGGTCTTTGGTTAATTTTCCATAGAAATTCTTTCCGAAAAACTTCAGCGATACAAGTCCTTTCTTAAATAAAACTAGTTTATTATTTCTCAATACAACTTTGCAATACACTTAATTTCCACAGTCACTTTAACTTAAACACACGCTATAATTTACAACGATTCACGCACTTTACTTACGGTCACTACCGCGCTTGACTCAATTGTCCGTCGCTATCTCTGCCTGTCTGCAATTCAATTCCGATTAATTCCCCGCTTTATCTGGCGCGCTTATGTACAGGAATAGAGGGCATCTAGCAAATACTGGATTATTCGTGATGTTCCCCGATCCTTCTAGATACTCATTACGTGTTATCAGCGTCACGTGACTTCCGCTGTCGTAACAGTATTTTTACTGGTGCTAATTTTAAGTTGTCTGACGAGAGTAAAATAATAATTCGACAAAAAAAAGGTTTTTCAATGTTAAATCAACTAAGGCAATAAAAATATACTTATTAACAAATATGATTACAATATTAGTTTTAAACTTAAAAATTATACAGAATATTATTGAATTAAACGATCGGCAAATTGAACTAGAGTCACCACATGGGAAAATATATAGATAATTACATTCTTTTAAGAAAATATTATCTGCCCCTGGTGGCTCAGTGGTAAATCTGGAGGCTTATAACATTAATACTGTGTGTCTGTCGAATTGCAGCCGGTCTAATGATTCCTTATATTAGATGAGAGGCCTCTTCGGTAGTGGCATAGAAGATATAGTGTTGACATATTCATTACGTTCTTCTTTACTTTCACTTATAAGGTCGTATAATAATATATTTATAAGTTATTATATATGTATATAAACTAAAACATTCATATACAATTATGCACACAATTGTGAATATAGAAATATATAAAATATAAAAAACAATGTTCAGCTATGTCCAGTTAATCAAATATCATTTTAACTAAACTTAAGCCAAAGCTTGTAGAATATATATATATATATATAATTTACCTTCGTTAAGTTGGATTTAGTTTCATGTTTAAAATTAGGCCTAAATGTAAGTGTGGAGTATGCTTGGATCTTAAACCTTGAAACTTTCGGGAACGCAGCTCGGAAACCTAACCCCTAGGCCACAACTGGTCCAAGTAATTATATATATAACAAAATAACATTAGCGTCGTGCCCGTTGGCCA
>NW_013669227.1:80198-83849 GCF_000517525.1 Limulus polyphemus
CGGAAAATTAATAACATGATAAGTAAAAGACACCTCAACTGTTATTATTTACATAATTATTATAATTAACCCACCATTATTATAATTCAACTTTGTTTTCTGACTGCCTCCTCCCAAAAAAAAATTATTCGCATGACACCCCTGAAAAACAAATCTTTTTTTTTGACGTTTACAATTAGTTAAAGACAGATTAACCATATGTGCTATAAACACATCTTTTTCACGGCTTAAAGGGTTCGGTAGTTAGCGGGAGCTATATAAGAGTGCCTGTCATAATACGCTGTTAGGTTGGACAAGGGTAGCTCGAGAGGTGCCTCCCCTCTAGACTAACACTTCAAAACTACTGTAGGCTAGCGTAGATAGTTTCATTAACCGATGATAGTGCTTTTTTTAAGAGTGGAATTCGTTAATAAAATTAAACAACGAACAGAAGTAGATAAAAGTGCTTTCTACACTCTTTCTGATTTATTTTGCAACGTTTTCGCCTTCTTTGCCTGAAGTGGGCGTAAAACCGAAACGTTGCAAAATAAATCGATATACTACGAGTGTAGAAAGCATTTTTATCTACTTCTGTTCGTTGTTTAATTTTATTAGCGTAGGTAGAGCTCGTGTATATAGCTTTGCGTGAAAATCTAGATAAGAAACGAGCAAATCAATGAGTCGACAAACCTTCTTTGGGATGGGGGTGGGGGGTGGGGTCATCAAATCGTATTGTTTACTCGCCCCTACAAAGAAACAAATAAAAACATGATAATTGGTTTGATTGTTACTATTTGCACTTTGAAACAAAGGTGGCCATTAGGCCAAACCTGATTATAAGATATCGGAACTAAAAACCTAAAATGGGCTTGTTAAGAACGTAGTATGTGACATTGTCTGTAGGTTAGTATAATATAGAATGTGACACGTCATCTATCGTGTTCGATCAATCTCAGCACTTCGACAAAATGAACTGCTTGAAAATGCCAGCTATCTGTTGTAATATTTCTGAGCGCATAATGATTGAAGCACCTTTCGTGCTTCGTCAACTTGAGTGCTTTACTACAATGAATTAAGCAGTTTAATCTCGTCTCCAATACGCTGTAGCAGTGATTGTACAGCGACTGACTGGTGTGGGAGTAGAAAGACATCAAATAAATCAATAGTCATTTCATTGGTCGTTTAACAACGCAATCAAGAAAGTCTACTGACTGACCCTCACTTGCGCCCCCCAGTGGCACAGCGGCATGTCTGCGGACTTACAACGCTAGAAACCGGGTTTCGATACCCGTGGTGGACAGAGCACAGATAGCCCATTGTGTTGTGTAGCGTTTTAAGTCCTCAGACATACCGCTGTGCCACTGGTGGTAGGGGGAGCACAGTGTTATGTACTAGCCCTTTAGAAGTCGCAAAGGCGAAACGTAGGTTAAAATATAACTTCTGTTATAATTATCTGGAGTGTAAAGGCCGTGTTTTTTTTGTAACTTTGTTATCATAATAAGTGAATATCATCCATAAAAAAAAAAAAAATAGCTCTGAGACACAAAATTAATCTAGTAATATGATGTTAGGCCTTGAAATCTGATCTCATTCTAGTCTTTGGTGTCTTTTGTACGTTTTGAAGACTCACATGTGATCTGCCATAATCGTTGTAATGGTAAATGTTTAATAGATGCCATGGTTAGAAAGTGATAGAAGTCCGATCATTGATTGTTGAAGAGCAAAGGTCATGGGGTGAACAGATTCAAAATAAACTCAAATCTCTTCCTCAAACCTCGACTTTTTTTCGTTATGTGCAGAAACTATTTCTCTAAGTTTCATTTTCAAGCCAATCATTTTTATCAGAATAAACTGATTAGTCCGAACCTACAAACATACTTTTTTTTCCTTTTTTACAGTTAACAGTGTATATAGTTGTTGTTGTTGTTTTCGTAGTGGAAGATTTACACAATAGCCTATCCATACTCTGTCCACCGCGGGGAATCGAGCCCGGAATTTTAGCGTTTGAAGTCCGTAAATTTAACATTCACCTGCCGGGACAACAATTTACATCAACACGTACACATATATGTTAAAAACAAAACCAAAAACACTCTCCTCTCGTCTGTCCTTTGAGTATTATTATTAGGTGGAGATGCATATTAATTTTTGTTTTTCTAATTTGATTTTTTTTTTTTCGTTATGTATTATACTTCTAACAGAAATATCAAATACGTATGATGGGTGGTCAGGCAAAAGTTATTTTGGTGGAATACAATACTCAGACCTTGACGTAGCGCCACCTGTCTTAAGTAATCTCACCATCGTATTTACACATCAACATCTCAAGTTAAAGAAACTGGAAGATAACCGAATACGTTGAGTTCTCGGAAAAGAGATCATAGTTTGGACAGTTGCCAAAGGTTCGAGAAATCTAGCTATCTTATGACATCACAAAGAAATACTGACGTCAAACAACCGAGTCGGGACACGTAAGCACGGTATTTGTGAATTCAGAGAAGCATGACTGAAAGGAGATGAAATTGACTCAAGATACTTGTTATAAAACCTAAATCCTTATTTGATAAGGGTCTGTCTGTATGTCTGCTTATAAGTGGCAAAAACTGAACCGAATGTCACCAAACCAGGCATGTTCCCTTAGCCACCACCCCCGGAGTAACATAGAAGTCGGCGTAGGGATCTGACACCCCCGATGTTAACCCTGGGATCCCCCTATGTCTTCTGCGTTGAATGGATACGTCGGCTTGTTTATCAAAGTTAGTAAACTATAAACCTTTTTTGAACTGCGAAAACTGGCATTTTACTACGAACACTATGTGCACAGAAAAGGTTCTAAACCCTTTAAAATTAGGCTAATTTCTTAGAAGGGAAATAAGTGACTAAGAAAGCTATGACTGTCATCTGGTCTATTGCGCGCACACAAATATTCAACTTTTATGGTGTTTATGTGTAACTCCGCGCACACAAATATTCAACTTTTATGGTGTTTATGTTTAACTTAAACATTTCATATTAATTCACATCACTTTCAAGATGTCGTTTATCTAGTTTATTTGGTCTAACAGATGCTTTCCCTGATAAATTTACAACTGTTGTCAAGTGTTATTAATCAAGACACGCGGCTGCAGGACACACTATGTGTTATTAACAAGAGTGATAGTTTAGAGATTTTCCACCTTCTGTATCTCGGACTGTGGTAATCCAAACTATCGCATATTTTCAGTGGATGTACTCTACTGTACTCTTACTTCACATACCAGATTTCAAGGCAATTTATTAAGAAATTCCTGAGATATAACATCTCCAATTTTGATTTTCTTCCTATTTTTTTCTTCGCATCAAAAGTATGGCAACTTTATTTGATAGAAAAACAAAACAGACTTAACTTTTATGGATTTTTTCAACTTTGAAAACTTTACAACTTACAATTAGGAGTCTCATTTGGTGTAAATATAAGCCACATGTGCAAAATTATTCAACAAAAACCGCTCAAATTTGACCAAAATGTTTGCGCACGCCTAAGCAAAAAGTCACGTGAGTTATCGGTATAACATTATTACTACAGTTTCATCTAAGAGTAAAAATGGACAGTTTTAAGTTTTTTGTCGTTCGGATTAATGACGGCTGATTTAAAGCAGCAAAACTATAAGGTGAAAGGACGTGCAGATACAC
>NW_013669227.1:84780-86083 GCF_000517525.1 Limulus polyphemus
TCTAAAGAAGATGTTTTCAGTTGTGACAAAAAGAATTGTTCTTTATTTATAATTAAGCACGAAGCTACACAATGGGCTATCTGTGCTCTGTCCACCACGGGTATCGAAACCTGGATTCTAGCGTTGTAAGTCCGCAGACATACCACTGTGCCACTGGGAGGCTGTTCTTTATGTAGTTTAGTTTACATGAAAACCAATAAAATAATAAAGAACAGTAACAAAGATATTTTGCTCTTTATTAATTGTTTTTTATTTGTTTTTGAATTTCGCGGAAAGCTACACGAGGGCTATCTGCGCCAGCCGTCCCTAATTTAGCAGTGTAAGACTAGAGGGAAGGCAGCTAGTCATCACCACCCACCGCCAACTCTTGGGCTACTCTTTTACCAACGAATAATGGGATTGACCGTCATATTATAACGCCCTCACGGCTGAAAGGGTGAGCTTGTTTGGTGGGACGGGGATTCGAACCCGCGACCCGCAGATTGCGAGTCAAGCGCCCTAACCACCTGGCCATGCTGGGCCTCTTTATTAATGACTAATTAACTGTAATTCTAAGAACGTAATATATCCTTTAGAATGCGGTGAATTCTATATCAGTGAAACAAATTAAGCCTAAATTTACATAAATTCCATGTTTAATATCCCGAAAAAAAGTTCACTATATGCCAGCAAACATTTTAATTAATATATCCTGAGAAAATTTAAAATTCTAAATATAACCATGTTTTTCCCCTTTTTGAGCATGTAACGTAAAACATGAAATATTATCTTTCGAAACCATGCCGAGCGCTTGTACATTTGGAAAATATATGTATTTAATTTAAATTATTTATGTTTAGTTGAAAAACGGTATTTGAATGTTTTTGTTATACATTCTCAGTAAAGTTAAATCCTAAAAGCGAACTTTGAAGTCACGAAACTGGTAGAAGAAATATAGAAGAAACAGCAGAGTCCAGTTTATGAGCGAACTTTGAAGTCACGAAACTGGTAGAAGAAATATAGAAGAGAAACAAACAGCAGAGTCCAGTTTTATGAGCGAACTTTGAAGTCACGAAACTGGTAGAAGAAATATAGAAGAGAAATAAACAGCAGAGTCCAGTTTTATGAGCGAACTTTGAAGTCACGAAACTGGTAGAAGAAATATAGAAGAGAAATAAACAGCAGAGTCCAGTTTTATGAGCGAACTTTGAAGTCACGAAACTGGTAGAAGAAATATAGAAGAGAAATAAACAGCAGAGTCCAGTTTTATGAGCGAACTTTGAAGTCACGAAACTGGCAGAAGAAATATCGAAGAGAAATAAAC
>NW_013669227.1:86836-115759 GCF_000517525.1 Limulus polyphemus
ACAAGGAAAGCGTGAAGTTGTTTGTAGTTTTAGGAACAAGGAAAGCGTGTAGCTTGTAAGTAGTTTTAGGAACAAGGAAAGCGTGTAGCTTGTAAGTAGTTTTAGGAACAAGGAAAGCGTGAAGCTGTCAGTAGTTTTAGAAACAAGGAAAGCGTGAAGCTGTCTGTAGTTTTAGGAGCAATGAATATCCAAAGAATGGAGTAAAAATTGAGGAAAATTTTCTTTCCTTTAGGGTCATGAGATTCTTCTTAAAACGCTTACGAAAGATGGAATATGAATATGAGGGGCTAACACAATCTAGTTTGAACATTAGGGACTAATACAAAGGTGTGCAATCTAGTGTGTTACAATTAAAACAATATTGCATTTATCTTTCCTTGTTGCTGTCGTTTTTTGAACCTGGTACTGTATGACGCTTCATATACTTTCAACAGGTCAAGAACTGTATCGATTTTTTTTTTCAAAGTCGCGACATCAACTAAAAGATGGATTATTTTCAAAAACTTTCTCAATATCACTCTCAAGTCCTTTTCCGACATTAGACGGGAGTGTAAAATTGAAAGTTTAAAACCGGTAAGAGATCAAATGTAAGGTATACTGACAGTGTTAATGAAATTGAAGAAAAGTCTGACATCACATTGTTTGTTCATCCACAAACTTTTTGTCACATCAAACGTCCATTATTCCATCAGCCACGTGATAGTCATTTTAACATCACAATATTTGTTCTTCCACAAACTTTTTGTCACATCAACCGTCCATTATTCCATCAGCCACTTGATAGTCATTTTTAACATCACACTATTTGTTCGTTCACAAACTTTTGTCACATGAACCGCCCATTATTTCATCAGCCACTTGATAGTCATTTTAACATTACGCTAGTTGTTCTTCCACAAACTTTTTGTCACATGAACCGTCCATTATTCCATCAGCCACTTGATAGTCATTTTAACATCACGCTATTTGTTCGTTCACAAACTTCTTTGTCACATGAACCGCCCATTACTTCATCAGCCATTTGATAGTCATTTTAACATCACAATATTTGTTCTTCCACAAACTTTTTGTCACATGAACCGTCCATTACTTCATCAGCCACTTGATAGTCATTTTAACATCACAATATTTGTTCATTCACAAACTTTTTGTCACATGAACCGCCCATTATTCTATCAGCCAGCACAATCTCTCATTATTTAGTATATTCATTAACTATTCATTCGCTTATTTATCCAGAATCTTGCCAATCGTCTTTCTGTATCATCCCTCTTTAATCATCCGCGCATAAATTATCAGCAGCTTCTATTTCTAATTTTATACATCTGTCCATTATACCACATATTAACCTGTATAATTATCCATCCACACCATCTTTAGGTCATGTTTGAAAGTCTATGTTTTGTGTAGATTATTTGTGAATACGTTATGTGTAAAGTTTGAATATTTTATTAAAAACAACACGAAAATTCAAGATTTTTACCAACATTACTTTCAATCCTCGTGCGATTTATTTGGCTGGCTAACGTTTCGGTCCAAGTTACGGTTCTCTAACGTTTCGGTCCAAGTTACGGTCCTCTAAAGTTTCGGTCCAAGTTACGGTCATCTAACGTTTCGGTCCAAGTTACGGTCCTCTAACGTTTCGGTCCAAAGTTACGGTTCTCTAACGTTTCGGTCCAAGTTACGGTCCTCTAACGTTTCGGTCCAAGTTACGGTCCTCTAACGTTTCGGTCCAAGTTACGGTCCTCTAACGTTTCGGTCCAAGTTACGGTCCTCTAACGTTACTATTCTTTACAGTATACCAGTTTATAGGTAAACGGTTTGACAATTAAGTATTTGATGAACAACATCCGCTGCAGAAACTGTGGAAGAATACTGGTTAAATGAGCTTTGAGAATCCACGTGTCTGTTTTGACGTTTCAATGTAAACTCAGTCTTTTAAACACTTTTTAAACCGACATCAAGCGTAAAGGTCAGGTCAGCCTGGCCTCAGTATTTTGTGACAACGAGAATATTTCATACTTCAGAGTAGCTTGTGATAGAATCGACGTGTCAAATAAACCAGAAACTTCTGTGGAGTTTGTTTCCGAGCCGGGCGTGGCCTAGTCATTAACGTGTCGAAATGTGAATCCCAGGGTTTCGTAGTTCGTGCCGCAGAATTCACTCCGCATTTTGGAGCCGTGAGTGTGTTATAACAGTGATAGTCAAATCTCACTTTTCGATCAGACAAGAGTTGTCGGTGGGTGCTGTTGACTGACTGACTTCCCTCTAATCTGTCAGCTCAAAATTATGGAAGGCTATGCATATATAACCTTTATATAGCTTTGCACGAAATTCTAAGACAAAAAAATGCTTCGTTTCAATTTTGTGTGCGTATTCGAAACGAAATGACATCATATTCGTCATCTGAATAACCTGTTCATCGGACCTATTTTACTTTCCAATACACAAGCTCAACATGCACAAACAAAACTTCAAGACACAGGGGCGGATACAATGATGGTAGGAGTATCCAGGGTATCCGTATGCGCTAATTTTCTATCACAAATATATAAAAAAGACCAGATCAGCATATAGACATTCTTATTCAGTTTGTGAAGTTATAAAATGAGCAATAATAATTTTATGCCATTAATGAAATTATAATGGTATATTCCTCATTATTATTAATATTTCTAAAACAATAATGATGTATTTGTTTTATTAATTAACATATAATTAAGGAATAACAAGTACCGTTACATTGAGGCTTAGATGTCATTAAGCTAATATTCTGGTCCAAGAAGTGTTCTATCTCCAGTTTCCAAAATCTCGTGTCTGCCCTAGAAACGTATGAAACCTACAAAAAAAAGTTTTTTTTATATAACAAAAGCCATATATAACACTCAACAAAATTAATTCAGCACAACATTCATTATCAGATTTTTGTTTTATCTAGAAACTGAATTACTTTTCAGGCAATAACATCGAGAAAGAAACATGTGTCCAGTGTCCATAATCTTCAATCATGTTCAGTGAAAATATTAAATTGTTGTCTTGAGTCTTAGACTCACAGACTCTTGTTGCAAAACTGTATACCATTCACACTAAATTCAGTTCACCATTTTTTCATTTGTCGCTTTCAAATTCTACCAGATGATAACGTTTTTTCGAAGAAATCCCTTACCTAAGCCTAATCGTATTTTTGTGAAAGGATTGGAACAGCATCTGAGAGAAATGGGGTTTAAATTCAAATTTCTAAGTCGCATAAAGCATTTCGATAAATATGGTCATTTTGGATAAACAGATTACGTTGCTGCCGGGCAATATTTATGAGTGTATAAAATGAATAATGACTGTTATTCCCTTTGTATCTTTAGTTATACAAATAGCAACTGAGCCATAGCGAGCATGTGAAATATAGTTATAAAGTACTCCCAGCAGTGTTTTTCTGGCTATGTATAATAACTGAACTTAAACGTTAAAATTGTAGAAGATTTTTTCAGAGTCAGTTATGTTCGCGATCTAAGTATACAATAAACTTATTTACTAAATTAAAAAAAGTAAAAATAAATCTCCAAGCTTTTATGATAAGTGTTAACATACAGTCAAGCCTAAACTTCTAATCAAACTATTAATGTTGTTCTCATTTTGCAATACGTAACCAACGCCCAATCGACTGTTCATGGTCTCGTTTTTTTACGGTGCAAATAGATGTAACTGTATAATGCAGATAATGTATGACAGGAATGTGGTATTGCTTCCCATTAGTGCAAAATGTGAAGCTTTTCCTAGTCCTTTCAGTGTTACTTGTCGTTTTTTTCCCCCTTTTCATTCGATTTTCAATAACATAAAGTGATTTATGAAAATACCATTAAACTTTCACGTATCGAAGCATGCTCAGAGACGATGAGCTTTTTTGTATTCCTGAAACTGATTCAGTATGAAATAACGTTACTTTGTGGTCACGGTTATAGAAGAAGAGCCAGGACAAGAAAAAAAAACGACAGAACAAAATCAATGTTTTGTGATTATTATGGATCTTCGGGGGAAGGGGGGTTGTAGCATTTGTCCGTCGTTACAAATGCTTGTTTTAATTCTGTCCAAATAGGAATATACTATATCGCATAAAGAGAAATTTGTCCAATAAACTTTTTAATAAGCCAGCATGAAAAGAAATTTGTTCAAGAAACACCTTAATACACCAGCATGAAGAGAAATTTGTTCAAGAAACCCCTTAACACACCATCATGAAGAGAAATTTGTTCAAGAAACACCTTAACGCACCATCATGAAGATAATTTTGTTCAAGAAACTCCTTGAAGCGTAAGCAATTAGGAATGTGAAAAATAAATAATATTTTGTCTGTAATTGTAATTGTTTGTGCCGTTAACAAGTACTGTAGCAATATTATGGTACATTGAGCATACATTAGGGACACACTGGTTTTTTGTTTTGTTTTTTAAAGCGAAAGTGGTTCCACTGTTCAGTAATTTGTAAGTTTAATACGTACATGTAATATCGTTTTTGAGAAAGTCTGAATGTTAGATACAAAGGAAGCTCGTAGATGGAGATGTTAAGCCGGTTTATAACACAAAGTAGGCTTAACTCACACTGTGCTATTTTCTCCAACAAACAAGAACCGATTGTGATCGACATGTACAACTAACCAATTACCAACAACGTGAGTTTCTACCTTACATACACACACATATATATATATATATTATTCATATGGTATTAAAGATATTCAACAAAACGATTAAACTTTCATATATCAAACACCAAAGATGCTCACAGCCAGATTACAGAAAATTCATCATAATATAGTATACATTAAATAAGATATAGTTTCTAGATACACTGTAAGTTTGTAAATATAGATTATGACGCAATATTTACAGTTGCAGTTGCATAGATTTGTTTGTTAAACGAATGGGGACCAAAGACACCCTATTCCACCCAACTTCGTGTATATATGATTTAGGATGGTATTTATTTTAAAAATTACGTAAACTGCAAATTTGTTTTTTTTTTCAGACTCCTTTTAACTTGTCGATTTCGGGTTCAAAATCAGAAGCGTGTAAAAACATCTTATAAGACCCATCTTTTGTCTCTCACAAGTCCTTGCCCAAGAAACCTTTCTTACAATACCAGAACTCCTCAGACAAATTATGAGAAATGTAGAAAAAAAAATATCTGCTGTTTACCCGAGTTTTATCACAAATTCTAAGCCTTTGGGGTTTTAATGCTTCATGAGATTTCACCGTTTAAGCCTTAATTATATTTATTTTGCTTGATGCGAACAGTAATTATTTTGTCACAAACTTGTAAGTGGAAATTTGTAACTGTAATATAGTTATTCCTTACAGACAACCTGTGATCTTGAATAGTTTGTTATATCAATGCTACAATGTGAAATTACACAATTGTTTCAATCGAAAACAGATAGTTATTTGCGCATAGCTCTAATTATGAACTAGTAGACGAGAGATGGTAGGTAGTCTAAATCACCCACTTCCAACTCTCACGATACTCTTATCAACCGAATAGTGGAACCGTCGCTCTCATAGTGCACCACTTCATTTGTGCGGAGCGCGTTTTCGCGGCTAAAGGGTTGCGAACCACGTATCCTCGTATTCACAACACGAGCACGCTAATCACTGGACTTTACCTGGCTCATCACTTAAAAAAACAACACTTAAGTTTAGTCCTTAATCTAATATTAAAAATCAAATGACTGATGTATAACTTTTTTTTCCCTAAAGAGCTTTTTTATTAACTCTAAACGGTTTATAAGTTTAGTCTTTAAACAAGAATAAAAAACAAATGACTGATGTATAACTTTTTTTCCCTAAAGAGCTTTTTTTATGAACTCTAAACGATTTATAAGTTTAGTCCTTAAACAATAATAAAAAAACAAAGGACTGATGTATAACGTTTTTTTTTCCTAAAGAGCTTTTTTTGTGAACTCTAATGGTTGATATATTATTTGGAACGTTGTTTATCTCTTGAAATCACTTTATTAAGTCCTCGAGTCCTACTTGTTCGCTAGACGATTCATGCAAATCACCCTTTTTTCAAGTTGTTTTATTTTAGCGATTACATGTATGTTTGATGTAACTTCTTATACTTCTGTTAATGTTTATTTTGTGTGTGCACTGATTTTGTATTTAACAGCGCCACCTACAATATCATTATTAAATAAATAGGAAGTAATTACTACCTAATACATTTCTTGAATTTTTAACAGCAACCAATAATGTAAAAACTTGTGTATTTTGACATAATCAGCTCAAATTATTACACCTACCTTAGGACATCTGGGATGTTTCTTGGTTGTTCGATTTATTTATTTCAAATACTCATAATAACATAAGTTTGAATAAATCATAAAAAAAATAGATATTCCGTATTGTATAACATCTGATATCTCTAAAACTGAAAGAACTAGACTTTTAATTGTTGAAAAAAATGCAAATATTAATTGAAATGTTTAATATGAGAGCACGTTTCAATAAATAAGCTGTAAAACAACGATTAGGACTTCTGGAAAGACTGGAGAAAAACTTACATCAATCAGAAAGTTGAAATACGACCAACTGCTGCGAAACAGTAAGCAGCAGGAGAAAGTCTTTACTTGATTGAGAAGCAGAAAATGTGGTTTGTTAGTTTCTTGTTTTTACACGTTATTTATGTTTGGTTGAAGCACAAATTTACACAATGGGATAGCTGTGTTGTGTCCACCACGGGTATCGAAGCCTGATTTTTAGGTTTATAAGCCTTCAGACTTAATACTGAACTATCGAGAGACTACATGTTATGATACTTAGATAATAAAGCACAAACACGTAATATGAGATGATCAGCAAGAACAAAAAATCTGTTTTCAAACTTAAATACGATATTGCAACACTAATTTCAGAAAAAGCTTTTCAGATTTGTTTTATTACTACTTAAGTATTTTATTTTGCTTTATTGAGATGTTTAGACCCTATAGGTACCTTTTTGGATATATCGAATATAATTATCTCCCCGAAAGGGGGGCCGAAGGCCGCCTGTGTCAACCACTCGCACCGCTATACAGTAGTACGTTGTCTGTCAGTTAGTCAGTAGACACTAAAATGACATCAGATAAGAGACGCTTAACGTTGTAAGTTGTACTGTCGTACCGTCAGTAAAACGTGCGCATGCCATGAATCACGAGAAGAATTATGCACTCTGTAGACTACAACACAGCATGGTATATGAACTTCAAAAGCAAGAAATTAAAATGTTTGTTACTCTTAATTTTGGTTTTATTTACTCCTAAAACATAACACTTTCAGGGAGCCTGCGGAAGTACATCTAGTAATATCTACTCTTGCAGCTAAATGTTCAGCAACTAAAATAATTTTCCTTCTCATTTTTAAACCTTTTATTTGAAGTACGTTATGGATTTTGAATAAACGAGTTATTTTCTCATGTCTGAGTTGATCACCATCACATTTCTTGCATTTTCCGAAGTCTATTACCTGCTATATTTTTTGTATAGAAACATTCTTGGATTACACATGTTATGTTTGTTTTCTGTCGACAATGAAATAGTTTTCAATGACTCCATTACTCAATGTATTCCAGTAGTAAAATCAGTTGCTTTTATTTTTCCTCCACACGAAGAAGAGGTTATATTTGTATCAGTTAAGGGTAAACTTTCTAGAATTCGGCCTACCTACGTTACTAGTTATATAGAAATATTCGGAAACTCTCAAAAAGAAACATTTGGTTTCAACACTAAACTTACATCGTCACTTTAGAATTCAAATGTTTTTTTTAGTGTTTTTAAAGTTTTTACTTTGCTGTCTTGCTGCACTGAACATCTCTAAAAGCGCGGGAAAGTTTAATCTATGATGCCTGTATAGGGTTCACCTTGAATGTAAATAATAATCCATAAGACTGATTTAAGATTGCCAAATAATAAGATAGCTATTTGCTTTTGTTTTTTAATTTCAATACTGCAGTGTATCCACTCTCGTGAATGTGAAGAAGAAGCACTTCTCAACAATTTAATATTTACTTTATATATATAATAAAAAAAAAACTTTAACGAAATTTAAGTTTTCTTGTCCAAATAATCTGTAAAGGTTTTCTAGCGCATGCCCTGTTAGTAATTTCATACCAATTTATTTGTTAGTATCATATTATGTTGGAAAATAAGATTATCAGGAGTTTATTTGCTGTTATTAAACACAACGCTACGTAATGGGAACTTTGTGCCGTATCCACTAGGGGGGTATCTAAACCCGGTCTTTCGCGTTAGAAGCCTTCAGGCTTGCCGCTGAGCCACTGGGGGGATCGTGATTCTCGTGAGATCTTTGCTTTTCTTATTTTTTTAATGAATATTCGTATACTTTATCGATTTCTATATCGTATTCATAACAGACTTTTCTAATCCTGTTTTCCTATTGTCACTATTCTCTAGTTTGAAAATATTTATAACTTTAACATGGCGATAAGTTATTTTTTCCAGTTTTTTCATAGTACTTTCAAAATGCCTCGCTTGTTAATGTCAAGAATCCTGCAAATTCCTGGAAAACGAATATTATTTTGACAATGTAAATGCAAACATTATTCTTTGTACGCACACATACGAATTACCAACTGTACGTATAGAGATCCTACTAATGTATTTTAGATAAATACAAAGAAAATAATTAATTTGAAAGTAGAGTGTACGATTTGATTTATGAGAAAAACACAGGGCGTTTAGTATCATTTAACATACTAGTATTAAAAAAAGAAAATGTTTGTAATTATGCACAAAGCTACACAATGGGCTATCTGTGCTCTGCCCACCACGGGTATCGAAACCCGGTTTCTAGTGTTGTAAGCCCGCTGTGCTACTGGGGGAGGGCAAGAAAATGTCAAGAAATATGCAGTATTAGTTCAGACTAAGAACAGTCGACTCAGACAAGTTGTTATGATTTTTACAAGAAATATGCAGTATTAGTTCAGACTAAGAACAGTCGACTCAGACAAGTTGTTATGATTTTTACAAGAAATATGCAGTATTAGTTCAGACTAAGAACAGTCGACTCAGACAAGTTATTATGATTTTTACAAGAAATATGCAGTATTAGTTCAGACTAAGAACAGTCGACTCAGACAAGTTGTTATAATTTTTACAAGAAATATGCAGTATTAGGTCAGACAAAGAACAGTCGACTCAGACAAGTTATTATGATTTTTACAGAAATATGCAGTATTAGTTCAGACTAAGAACAGTCGACTCAGACAAGATGTTATGATTTTTACAGAAATTATCTCCCATTCTAATCGTAAAGAATAAAAGTAACAGAGAAATTCTGTATTTTCCTTAACAAATATTCGTTATGTTTTTTGTTTTACGTTTGTCTCCTACTTATCTTGAGAGTCGTAACAAAAGAAAATAACTGGAATGATTATTACACGCAGAAAAAAATTGAGGGTAAAGTATGGAAATCGGAAGAAAAAAATAACGAGCTTATTTATACGACGGAAGTTTAATATAGTTCAACTCTTATTGCTTTTTCTGTTGTAGGGTGTGTTTGTATTGTTGTTGGGCCAGAGGGAGGTTTGACATCACGCGATGAGCGTATAGCTCAACGTCTGGAATGTTTTCTAAAGTTTTAGGTTAGAGTAACGGGTTAGGCTGTCAACGAGTAATCAGTACATGATCTAGTTATTCTGTTGCTGTCATCCAGTTAATTAATTTATTGTTGTAAATTTTGAGTTTGTGTTTGTTACAAAGTACAAGAGATACGAAATTACCAAGTAAGTGGAATTCCTGTTTAGACGTTATTTACGATGTTAGGCCTATTATTAGTTACGCAAAATCGTGTAACCTGTAAACGCTTTCGTTACCATTAAGTGGACTGGATTTTGCATTCTCTCTTTTTTATTGCCGAAAAAACCTGAAACAAATCCGCCCAACAGTATAGACCATTATTCCATTACTGTAGGCATTACTCAATAGCTTAATTTTATAATTTATAAAGGCATGTTTTTAAATTAGTCAGTTCTTTGAATTATTCCTTTGATAGAATCAGTTACGCTTACTCATTGCCCATGAAAGTAGAAAGTTAGATATATCAGTTATGTAAACTTTAATAAATTTCGGTCTACCCATGCAGTGGTTACAAAGGCATATCTTTAATCTCTTAAAAATAACAATTAATTTATGTAGAAATATTCTTATTCTTGCGTGTGTCTGATATATATGTGTGAGTATATTCAATACAAGAGTAATTAAGTTAAAATACTGAAATTGAAAGCTATATTTCCGTTATTTATATGAGTGCCTACATATAGTTATTCGTTTCTCACGCTCTACATATAAATCCTTGTTGTAAAACTCCAGAACTTGGTTATATATACTATCAGCAAAGCAAGATCTGTTTATCATACGTATGAAAATAGGCAGATTTATATTTAAATCAAGTGAGAAGTGTGCATTGGTAAACAGTTTAGAAAATTAGCTACCACTATTTCTCATGTATTGACTTTTTCATGTAAAACTTTAAGTTACAAATGATTCTTAATGGGATTTAAAAACTAATGTAAGTGTATGATAGGCTTTGTATACTTTGATTGGGTGTTTGTAAGTCGTTCCAATAACTGTCTGACGTATGGTGATCATTCATACAGTAAGAAGCCTTATAAGTGTAGAGTGAGGGGAACGGTCGTTCCAATAACTGCCTGATGTATGGTGATCATTCATACAGTAAGAAGCCTTATAAGTGTAGAGTGAGGGGTACGGTAGTTCCAATAACTGCCTGATGTATGGTGATCATCCATACAGTAAGAAAGAAGCCTTATAAGTGAAGAGAACGGCTTGCGTTCTTAGATAGCTCAAAGGTAGTTTGTTTTTTGATAGCAAAGTCATTTTGGGGTATATGCTATTTCCACCGCGGGGAATCGAATCCCAGAGTTTAGTGTTGTAAGTCCGTACGTTTACAGCTGTCCCATCGGGGGGACTCAAAGATAAAGCACTGGCGTTGTTAGTTAGAGGGCCTAGGTTCAAGCCATGGAGTCTCTTTACACTTAATGTAAACTGGTATGAAAAAAAAGAAAAAAAGAAACGCCATGAACATATCCATATTTTCGCTGAAATACAGTAATAATCGTACCATTTTTCACAGAATTTCGAAAGCCTTAAGCCTAACAAGTTTGTTTGAATACAAAGTGAACAAAAGCGCAGTAACTGTGGATCTTCTTGTAATACTGAAATGGCAGGTTTTTCAACTTTATACTCGTGTGACGTGAAAAACAAATGAATGAGGTTTTTTTTTTGGAATTTCGCTCAAAACTAACTGTGCTAGCCGCCCCTACTTTAGAAGTAATAGACAGTCTAATCAACATGCCCCCCAGTGGCACAGCGGTATGTCTGCGGACTTACAACTCTAGAGTCAGGGTTTCGATACCCGTGGTGAGCAAAGCACAGATGGCCCATTGTGTAGCTTTGTGCTTATTTACAAACAGACAAATACTATCTTACAAACAAACATTGGAATTGATTGTAACATTATAGTGACTCCACGGCTGAAAGAGCGAGGATGTTCACTGACGGAATTCGAACTTGCGACCCGCTGAGTGCGAGTCGAACACTTTAATCACCAGGCCGAAATTGATCTAGGCACTATTTCTTTAGGGCTAGTTGTCCACAAAAACGTTGAAATCGGGGGATTTAGTTACTTAACAGTGGGTTTGTTTGGGACTAGTTAATTTTTGGATGAGTGTTACAAAAACGGTACAAATCAATAATATTAAAAAAAGTAAAGCATTTATATTAGCTTGACTATACTATAGCTGGCGTAATATATTTTCATTAATTATCAAAAAACAATTAACCAAGATGCAAATTGTCTTTCACAATTATGTGTTTGTTAAGCACACAATGGGCTATCTGTGCTCAGCCCACCACGGGTATCGAAACCCGGTTTATAGCAATGTAAGTCCGCAGACATACTGTTGTGGCATTGAGGGGCTTTCACAATTTAAAAAAACTACACAGGACGATCCAAAAGTAAGTTTCCCCCCAAAAATATACTATTTTTTAATTTAATTTAATGCATAACTAAATGTGAATATATAATAAGTACGACACCCAGACTGACGAAGAACCAACGAATTTGGGCGTTTCAAATTAAATGGTATCCATATAGAAGAGATTTTTAAAAATGAGTAACAAAATTTTAGGCCATCCTGTGTGGCTTTGTACTCTTTTTCTATATTCGTTTTAGGCATGGAGTAATTTCGTTCATCACTGTGCGGATGGTAAAAATAAAATAAAAGCCTCCCAGTGGCACAGCGGTATGTCTGCGGACTTAAAATACTAGAATCCGGGTTTCGATACCCGTGGTGAGCAGAGCACAGATAGCCCTTTGTGCTTAACTGCGAAGAATTACAACAATTAAAATATAAAAGAAATCAGTCGTGCGCTCTTTATTAAGAGCTCATCTTTCAGCATAGGAACTGGAAATTTTCCTGGTTTAAATAAACACACACATCCATGGAGCTAGTTATGAATACAGTTTTATTCTGCATGCACGTGAATGATATGTGATACACGAGAAGAAACATAAATAATACGTTCCGGTATAATTTCTTTATAAATATTTAGTCATTGTAGTAAACGATATTTTTAAAAATTAACATTTTTTTTTCAACATTTACCTCCGGTTTAAGATCCATACTACACATATTAAGTAGAATAACTTATTGTTTGATCAAATCTGTAGATAATACGTCTCCAAATCAGGTGTGTATGGTATGTTCCCCAATCTTTGTGATTGTTTTGTTTTGAATTTCACTCAAAGCTACACGAGGGATATCTGCGCTAGCCGTCCCTAATTTAGCAGTGTAATACTAAAGGGAAGGCAACTAGTCATCACCACCCACCGCCAACTCTTCGGCTACTCTTTTACCAACGAATAGTGGGATTGACCGTTACACTATAACGCCCCCACGGCTGAAAGGGCGAGCATGTTTAGTGGGACGGGGATTCGAACCCGCAGATTGCAAGTCGAGATCCCTAATCACCTGACCCAACCTTTGTGAAGAGACACAAATATATTCCTACGTATATTAGTAGTACACTGTTTAATTCTGAAACAGTATTACATTAAATTTAACTTTATTTCATTAATAAAACAAAATTTATCTAGTGTCCACAATATACTCGATAACTGAACTGAAACAATAGATTTTTCAACAGTGATTCGTAGAATCGGTGATACTTTTCTTTAACAATGTATACATCATTGTAATTAAAACAACCCAAAATGTTTCTCAACTTAAACTTAACCTGTTGACCACTACGATTAAAAGGTACCTTTCAAAGGTAAAAAAAGTACGATTATAATCGTGAATTACAGGATTAAATTCTTTTTTTTTTGCGCAAAGTTGTACAATAGGGCTATCGGCACTGTGTTCTCCACGGGGATCGAACTCAAAATATAAAAAAAATACACGACAATTTCCTTGAACGCAAAAGTAAAAGTCTATTATTAGAATCAATTATGAATACACGAACTATTAGGGAGCGAATCACTTGACCACGTCTAAAAATATTCCTTTTCATTATTTACACTTGTACGAATAATAATTAAACCTTCAATCGTTTTTACATCAGTGGTTTGCAGCCTGTAAAACATTTTTCGAGGGTTATTTTTAAAACGTATAAATAGGAGTGCTCGGAACACACGAACAAATATAACACGAAAGGTAACAGTTACCAGCAACGTATTCGAGGTTAAATAGATTGCATGTAATTAATCATTATAAACTCGGTATATATTTATACACGTCACAAATGCGTTACGTAGTATATCATACACAGTAATAACAACCCAAATTCTTGAGGTTTAGATAGTTTTTCGTGTTGGAAGGTTTTCTTTCTTCTACTTCTATGACCCAGCCATACATCAAAATTAAATAAAACGTTTTAAATACTGACAATGAAATATAATACTTGTAGTTTCACTCATAATATCCTAATGTTTCGACGGCAAAAAATAACCACATATTTGAGATATTTAAATATAATTTATAAAAGTATTCGATTGAGAAATACGTTTAACATTTCTCTACGTATTTATAGAACATGTTTTAAAGGTTCGAAAACAACAATAAAATAGGGAACCAGAAATTTACGCATAATTGATTAACTGAATAAAACGAAACAAGATTGCAAAATGCTTAATTTTACCAAGTATTATAATAAATAACCACATAGTTCTTGATTTGGAAGGTGGCGCTATTGTCTTCACAACGTTTCCAAGTGTAGTTTAGGCACTAATAATATGTATTAACTTTTAATAACAGAATATTAAAAATGACATAGAACCATTCTTCTTAGGCAGTTAATATTTTTATTGTGTTGTGATGTTAATTATCTTTAAAAATGTGAGTTTTTTTATAATGAAAATTCATTATAAATAAACCAAACATCCAATATTAAACGGGTATATACCACGTTTGATTTCATTAGAAGCTAGCTCTTCAGGCTCATGACGTCATTATCTTGAAAAGAGTCGAAATCTAGTTCCATATCAAAATCTTTAATATTCTAACGTGGTATATATATATATATATATATACCCGTTTCTTGTTTTTTTTCGACACTGAATATTGTACAACAACACTCACTTCACAACTGATAGTTTAAGATGAAAGCACCGTAGTCATTAATTTGTTTTAAATGTTTAAAAACATTAACAAATCTTGGACACTGGTTGCACAGACTGACCAGCTGTCAAGAGGTCGATAATATCATGTATTCATAGGCTAACATAAACGATTTTCTTTTTCGAAACAGTCTTAGTATTACAGACTTGTAATACATTAAAGACCTACCTTATTATTTATTTGAAGTTCACTAGTCTTAAGCAACAGAATATAACAATGACTGTGCGGCCCTTTTTTTAAAACTTCAAGTTTGTAAATTTCCCTTTTTTTCTAGCTTTATTATAGATAACAGAAATCACACAACAGTGTAATATAAATGCTTTAATTTCAGCAAGAATTACGGTGACAACGCAAAGGTCATAGATAGAAAAAAAGAAAGACACTTTACGAGCATAAAGCCAAATCACCTGTTCTTCCCAGAATTTGCCATTGGTCGTCACCAGCTTGGCATGCACGCACGAGTGAGATGTAATCTATTTCCGCCAACTCTAGAGTTTGATAAGATGCAACACGTCATTTAACGTCATTCGTACGGGGTGTCACCAGAGTTGAGAACTGTAAACCACGTGCTCGAATTAAAGTTTCTTCATGTCGACAAAGTTCACCCTTTTAAATTATTCTAATTTGTAACGGAATTACATTTAATTGAATTAATTTTATCTGTATTATAATCTCACCAAACATCACGGTACCCGGTAAGTACTTGGCATCAATATTAATAAGCCAATATATAACTTACAGTTGAGACTCTTGGAAGCTAAATCTAGGCCTAGTTATACACAGGCTTTTGTGAAGGCGATTTACCTTTCGTTCGAAATCACAGGACAAATGTGATTGCCGAGATTACAGCAAAACACTTTAGTTTCTGGTTATTGAACTTTACTTCAACGCACGTGTTAATACATATATTACTGCCAGGACTGCTACTGGTCCCACAGATCTAACATCTACTTCGGTAATACTGTTATGAATACATACAAAAACATTATGTACAGATACATTTGGCCCTAAAGTCACATTAAAATATAATACACAAATACAATTTACCAAAAAACCTATAATTTATTTAATGTGGATAAGGATAGTCCCTGAGATACGCTTTCACAGTTTTTGGAAGTTCTAGAGTATCGATGCTATCGTCCACGAGCCACGAGCGAAGTGAAGGGTCAGCGCGAACTTGTAGCCTTTGATTAGCCGTCAATCGACATATATGTTGCAGTGACAATACGTGTTTGTACAGTGGCCTATACAGGCGCACACGAATGTCCCTCCGTCCCGTGTCGTCTAGCCAAACACAAGACGTTGCTTTGATTGACTGACTTAAGCGAACGAAGTATTCCACCAGCTGCAAAACACATTCAAATAACGGCATGCAAGCCACAAGCGAGTCGGGACAGTCCAGACGAAAGTGCCCGCGGGCGTAGTGGATTCTGACACTCGTGGGGCCCTTTTCAGTCTGCACGCTGAGGGAAAAAAGGAAGCGTGGATTTGCACTGTCTCGCACTAAAAATGTTCCTATCTGCTTGTTTTGAAGTAGATCTGCCGCCTGTTGCCACGATAAGCCCTCGTAATAATATCCACTCATTTTTAGTTTCGCAACGGTTCCGTTTATACGTTTAAAATCCTCATACGGACTCAAGTTCATATCACTCGTGGGACTTGTCGGGTAGGGCAATGCGGGAGAATCGACTGCAGGTGGTGAAAATGTGACTGTCAGCTTCGGAGAAACCCCTGCAGTCTGGCAGTCGTTCCCAGATTCGGTGATTGTTTCTCCGACTGGAGGAAATTTCAGCGTGAATCCTGCGCCAGGACAGGTTGTAATGAACATCAGTGGAAGTTGGTCTTTAACTGACGATACAAAATCAACATATTGTGCTAACATACCGACAACGTCGAGTTTCCTTTTTTTTCTTTTGTGGATGAACTTGCTTGACTATGATCCACGAAATGTAGATTAAGTTTAAATCTATAAAAAACTTGGCACAAATAATATAGGTACTTTTATATCAAAGCAAGACACGTTTAAGGTGTTGTATAATAATTAAGCCTTTTTTCTGACACTATATGTGTTGTAGGCTGAAGAGAAGGTATACTGCTTTTTACTTGGATCCAATGGGAAGATTTTTGGTCCTTGTAAATCATCACCAAATCAAATTTCTTTCCCTCATAAGCGTTATCTAAAAGCAATAAACAAAAGCAGTGTAAATTATTGAGGTTTCGTCCTTGAAAGTTAGCAGTAAAACATCTTTAAAACAATAAGAAACAGGAAAATACCAAGGTTACACTTCCATAACAGACAGGACATCTCGTTGCTCTAGAATAAGGTATTCCCCAGAATAAATCTCATACAGGCCTTGACATCATTTACATGACTTAAGTAGAACACGTGCTACTTTAAACTCTAGAATCTATATGATACAGACGCTGCTGTATAATTTAAACCAAATCGTACACTTTTATCGCTTTACTTTAGCATTTTGAATATTACATAATATAAACACACACAATACGTTTATAGAAAATGTATTTATAAGTTTTCATAGGAAAGACACGTCACTATAAGTAATATCTTGTTATTTTATTAAAACTGTATTCAGTTATTTGTAGATGTACTTACATATCCATTACTTTCTTCATATCAAAATTAGTATGAGTAGTTATTAATATTACTATTAACACGTAGAGTATCACTAAAAGTGGGATAATATAAAATAATAAAGACAAAACTTAGATTCCTATCAAAATGTACACACAATATTCTGCTAACCTGTGTCGCATTTGTAACACAGTAGTACTATGCCGTCCAAAAGATTAACGTTAGGCCTGAATTCAAAATCATCTTTAAGTTTTAACCTAATTTACGGAATGATTTATAAGTGTAGGCTATGCAAAAGTACATAATATTTAAATCTTACACTTTTTTACAGTTTAGATTGCTTAATTCTTTAGTATAACTATAACTTATAAGTATAAGTTTAACGCAAAAAACAACGGTGCTTATTACAACAAATAAATAAAAACTTACCCATTCAATTTTGATATATATAAATCCTTAAACTAGTTGCATATATACTACTCGTTGATGCAGTTAGGCTTACGTTTTTCAAGTTTTCTCTAAATTATCAAAGTTCAACGTTAAATTGATTTGTACGTGGCAACAATACGAAAGGCAGCACAAGCAAGCTACTATCGTCTCCTACGGCTCTCAACGGAGAAGTAAAGAATGCTGAGCTACTCTTGACGGTTTTGTAGATTCCGGTCAGGAAAGTCACAGTTTCAACGGTTTTCCTCTACCCCGAGAGGCTCTACTTAGAACAAGTCGTATCAGCACAGTCGCAAAATTTCTCAGAATTTCTGTTAAAAGCCGTCGATGAACAAGCTCGCAGGTCCTTTTCGAACCGCTTAACTGTCACGCTTAATACGCATGCGTAAAAGAAGCCTTCTCGTGACGTACTTGTTCTTACTGAACATTCATTGGAGTATTATTTTCAGTAGTAAATCCATTGTTAAGAATACTGGCAAGAAGTTATTCATTCCTTTATGGCTGCTTCAGTAGCAAGGTTGTTTATGTACTGTGACTACGTATGTAGTTTATCCCCTAAAAATATATTATACTCACTAGATAAGCAATGTACACTCTTTCAAAAGAATTACAAGGTATGTCATGATTAATAGACACAAGATGAGTTTCTGATATAAACAAAACAAACAAGAAAATAAAACTGGGTTGAAACAGCTCCAGTTTCAAAATTTATTAGCACTTATAATTTTTTTAACTTACCGTTTTTCTTCTTTCTTCTTACATATTTATCTATCATGATGTATATTTATAACTGTTATTTTCTTGATGCACCTACTCATCTTCTTTTTCAGAAAACAAATTTAATGGTCATTCGAAGTCAGCGCATTAAACCGTTTTTGAAATGTTTCTTTTAAAACATCCATTTTAGCAAATACAAGGAAACCGTTGTCTCTTTATTTTCTCTCTCCATCTACTGTTACAGAAGATAGATAGAATAGAAATAGCAAATGAGAGTTGAAAGAGAAAACGTGTTTACTCAGAATGGCTACAATAAAACAAATGGAAGTAAGTAGTGGAAGGAACGTGTCTTAGTTCCCGGAACATGAATGTTGAAATAACTACTCAACTTTCCGAAGTATCTGGTGAGGATGTGATGTTTGGAAAAGAAGAAAATTTGAACATTTTTCTCGGAATTTTTTGAAACTCGTGTTTATACCTAAAGTAAGCTTGCTATGCTTCGTACTGTAAGATCAAATCCACAGGCCTATAATGTGACCATATTCTTCATTAATTAGTTAATTAACGAAAATACAATTCGGCTGATTTCTCCAAATTTGGGGAAGACATAGGACCTCACGAGGGAGTGAGGGGAGCACATGGGAAAATCAGGTCTGAGCGACGATCTCTATATGCCACTCGCTGGGTTGGTGGTGAGGGCTAGGGGTGCATGCCAAGTTTGGTGATAATCGGTCCAACGGTTCGCCTGTTATAAGCGGACACCCATTTTTATGAAATAATAGTTTATATTCAGTCATAAGGATCATCATACACGCCGAGTTATGGCATTCGGAACAAAATGATTCTGTGTAACCTTAATCGTAAAGGCTTGTGAAAATGACCAGACTTTAATAAAATCCGTGGAACTGGAAGATATACAATCACTAAAGAAAGACGTTTTGCCGGAAGTGACTGATAAAAACAATACAATTTTCCTTATCACTTGAAAGTTGCACATAGATGTTTGAGCTTGTGACTTTGTTTATTAGTATTCAGGCTCGAACTGTTTCGGTTCCCAGTTGCTCAGCGGCAAGTCTGAAGGCTTATAACGCTAAAAACAGGATTTCGATACCCGTGGTTGGCACGGCACCGATTGTCCTCTCATTGTGTAGCTTTCTGTTTAACAACAAACAAAGGTTCGAACTATTTCAATATGTTTACACGTTTATCATCAGCGTTAAAAGCGTTATATTCTAGCAGTAAAATATCTACTCCAACAAGTAATTATAAGGTTAATTCAGGAAAATTATAATTAGTAATATATGGTGTCGAAATTAATAAATAACAAAGCGTTAAAAACGTCACTTCCCTAATGCTGATGTGCTGTGACAAATAAAATTAATGAAAACAATCACAATTAATCAAATTAATCTAAAAAACACCGCATCAATTGTTGTCAATCGATTTGCTAATATAAATAGCGTCTCAACTACTACTAAATCTGTCATATCCTTACCGGCCTCAAGAGTTCTGGTGTTGTGCGAATTTCCTCATCGGTACTGTATATAGCGAATATGGTGTTGTTGACATATTAGTATACTATACACTATATAGCAGATATAGTATTGTTGACATATACTACGTACTCTTCTTAACATTCACTCAAACATTCTTATTTAATAAATACTCATAAGCCTAGAAGCGTCACCCCAGTACTATTTTTCACAAACGTTTGTATTTTATAACACGTAATATTAAGCAAGCCTCTTTTGATTTTTGTTTTCAGTAGTACATGTTTTTTTTTTCATTGTTTCGTATGACGGTACATTAGGTGCAATTAGGTTTATTGGATAAATAGGTTGTTGTTTTAAACTGAAACGGTGTGCGATTGGAAACCTGATCTGTATTTTGTATGTTTTGCTTCTACGGGTTTTGTACGTATAATCCACAGAATGGCGTGGATTTTAGGCTACAAGTGACGGATTTACCTTAGAGTGTATATATATATTAATTAATTTACATATCTTTCTCTTTGTCTGTCTGCTCATTATTAGCTGTTTTGTCGTCCGTGAAGCCAGTCGTTTACACACATGTGCAATCATAGAGCTGCCACGTGCGCTTCTGTATGTGCTATTCATCTTCACGCGCGGCTGCTGCAACTTCCTGTGCATTTTACTTGCTTAAATATAGAGATAAAAGAAAAGCTGATTGCTCCACAAAGTATAGTAAACGAAGCTTTAGAAATGTTATAAACAGCTTTCATAATACGTATAGACAAAGCATTACCGGGTTTCTGCTCGAAGGTCAAAGCACTAATGTGCACGGGCGCACAATGAATCTTCACTAAAGACGACATTATAAAAATTAATTATTTTTTTTCAGCTTTGCAATAAAAACAGTTTTATTCATGTTTCTAAGTAACTAATAATGTTCTTCGTTTTCCATAAAATACGATATTCAATGAAATACTTATTGATATGAAAATATAAATATTTAATTATTAATTTGTTGTTAAAATATATATATATATATATATATAACGCAACCGCATTTTTGTATTTAAAAATGCTCCATTGTTTTCTGTGTCAAATACTAGGATACAAAGATAACAGAAGGAATTACAATACAAAAAGTACTGTAACAAAAAAATATTTTATAGAATATATTTCGAAGAACACCTTTTAGATTTGCAATACTTTTCACACGAAAGTTATGTTTTTTGGTTTATACAGCCATAAGAAGCACATTCTAGGAATAAATTCTTTTTTGTGCGGTTACAAGTTCGTCATATGTAAATAACAAATGAGAGCTGGTAATTTTTATTATCATGAACAAGGAACTTACAAACTTATAAATAATTTATGACTTCTATGTGCATAATAAAAATGTTTTACGTGTTGCACATCTTCGAGGCTTACGATGTTATCATCATATTGTTGTAAAATTGTTCTTTCTTTAACGGTTTCTTTTGAATTATTTGGTGACAATAAATCCAGTCTATGTAACAATAGCAATTTAGTATCATTATTTCTTAATATTCTTAAAAGTTTGAACACTGTTGTAACTTGCATGCCCCGTTTACAGCTACGCTAACTGTACCACGCTAATGTAAAAATAAACGTATTTGTACAAAATAACTCAATATGCGCACTAACACATATTCAAATACTTCATGAAAAACAAAAAAAAACACTGAATGATCCACTCTACCGACTAGAAACAACTCTCAATCTTATTAATTATATTCTCGATGCTTTGCCGAATCCCGTATTAATAATCAACTCTCGAATTTACTGGAAAATCGGACATAAAAAATGTGTAGAACTTTCTAGGTGTTCTAGGCCTATCTTATTAATTAAATCTTTCGATTTTAACGTCATCATTATGACCCGAAGCTCCCTCTACCTTTCAGCAATATTTACGTATGGCATGATTTCGAGGGACGAGGCGTTATAATATTAACATCAAAGTTACGTGTGGTAGGACATCAAGGGTTGTGGAGTTATTTATTGTTGCTATAAAGATGCTTCGAAATAATTAACAAAAATAACAAGCTCTTATTGGAGGAGTGTTTTTCTACGTTCTCGTTCGTTTGTTAGTCGGCTAACTTGAAGACGGACGCTGATTCGTTTTTAAGCTTCTCGTGAAAAGAAAACGTGCGAAAACACACCTCAAGTCTTATCTGTTTGCTATATTTACCAACGATCAGGAATACTGAAAACATTCCTAAATCACTATCAATGACCAGATCTTGTATATTTAGAGAATTCCGTTAATGAGATGTATCAATATATTAATCAAGTTTACAATTTTTTTAAAATATATAACATAAACATTCGATTAAAATGTCTTTTTTGAATATCATAACAAAGTGTTTTAAAAGTATTCGACATGTATTATTCACTTAATAATTTTATTCAAGTGGAATATCAGGTCAATTCGATAAATCTGAACTATTAATTTTTCAGATATTTTAATGGAATGGCCTCTTGTCATTTGATATAATGAAAAAAAAACCATTTAAAATGTTATTAATGTTGATGTTTGTTATTTTAGAAACATATAAAATACTTCACACATTTCTTATGAGTCAATGTAGCTTCCAAGTGTGACACATTTAACGCAGTAATAATTACATCAAAAGTAAATATACAGTAACCTACTATTGCAAAATTTAATTCCCTGTAAGAAAAGAATCGCTGTGGCATCGTGTGGTAAAAATCTTCATTTTGAAAACTTTTTGTGGTTAATTATTGCTCTTATATTTGGCATATAAAATCAGTTTGACTTTCGTTTTCATTTACTCTTGGTGGAAATTATACTTAGATTTAATATGCATTCTTTAGACCAAATAAAACAGTTATCTAACATTTGAAAAAACAACAACAAACAAATAAAGATTAGGTGATCTGAGAAGCGGTCGCGAAGTATAGAGAGTGTTTGATCTTTGGAATATGCACGTATCTCTCGATGGGTCAGTAATAAGTTTACACACTTAAATTGCTACAATCCAGAGTTCGATTCCCTTCGGTCGTCTCAACAAATAGCCCGTTATGGCCTTGCTCTAAAAAAATAGAAACACAAAATATTTGGATGCTAACAGCTCCTCTAATGGCGAATTATGTAACTACACGTGTGCTTGCATTGCCAGTGTATAAAGCTGTAATATGTTTAGAGAAATTAGGAACCTATTTTTGTTTGTCTAATGACTTGTTTGTCTTTATAAAGTAAAGCCTGCCAGTGGTTTAGCGGTATGTCTGCGGACTTACAACGCTAAAAACCGGGTTTCGATACTCGTGGTGGGCAGAGCACAGATAGCCCATTGTGTAGCTTTTTACTTAACCGCAAACAAACAAACAAATTACAAGAAAAATAAATAAATAAGAATATAAAAACATCACAAAATTCCCGTGAACCAATTTTGTACATAGAGGTTGGTTCATTTAAGAATTACGTGTTTATGTATAGCGGACCTCTTGGTAAATTATTAAACTTAAAAGACGCTAACAAATCAGCTTCATTTGATTACACAATTTTGGTTCATAAGTGAGGAAATCAAGGGTTCGTTCCCTACTTTATTTTTGACCAAAACCTCTTAGGGTACTTGCCAAACAATCATGATCTATAACAGCTGTTCTTAAACTTTAATAACCGGAAGACCCCTTTTTAATGAAAATTGTTTTTGCGGACACCAGAACCTACCGATGTTTTTTGGTTTTGGAAAAAATATTCCGTGCACAGGAAAATTTTAATTCATATAAATTTCATTTAAAAAAAATATATTTTTATTCTATAAATCAATTTTTTTTTAAATACTTACATCAAATTTCGAACAAGACTCGCGCAACGTACCCCAGTTTGAAAAATGCTGATTTCTAAAGATATATTTTTTGTTGTTGTTTAATGGGGGCGCCATCAGCAGATGACATGCCCCCAATTTTCACTGATAAACACCTTAAAGGGCGAGCATGTTTGGTGTGAAGGGGATTCGAAGCGGCGACCCTCAGATTCCGAGTAGAACACCCTAACCACCTGGCCATGCTGGGCACTATAAAGATGGTTCTCGAAATTTGACGTTAGATATGTGTTTACAATATTCAGAACTATCTTGTATGAACTTTACTGCTGTTTTTAAACCTATAGATCATCCGATATACTTTAACTTATGAGATATAGTTAATCGTAGTTGAGTGGACGGGCTTTGTTTTAATAATTTTGAAAACCTGATACTTTGAATTGCACTTATTAACTAGGCCGTCAGCGCCCTACAGTGAGCATTTATCGAAATACTTTTATCTTGTAATATGAGCTCTGTATAGTAAAATTTAAAAGCGATTTAATGAGCCTATAAAAAAAGTCTTTATATTAAGAATGATTTTGAATTACAGTCTTTAGTGGTCATCAGTTAACTAAAATCTTGTTAATGTCAGCATAAACTGGAAGTTAATTAACACTCAAGAGATGCCTTTACGTTTCACGAACTTAGTTTCTGATTTGTTTTTTACAAACAACCCCACCCCCCTACTAAAAAAAGACGCACAAAAGACAGGGTAATATAACTTATCGTTACTATTTTGTTTTTACTACCAAAAGTGTGCAATAATCAACATCAGTAGTCATAGCTGAAGCATTATAGTCGTGTCCCACGGGGGTCGACTGTAAGTTTACGAACTTCGAACATAAAACTCGGGGTTCGATTCCTCGCGGCGTGTAAAGCGTAGATAACACGTTCAAAGTTATCCTCACTGTCTCAGATTTTAAAATGTTCTTTTTTTATCAAATCCAAGTCTTTTTACCAGACACAAGTGAAATATTTTACCCATTTAAGTTATCAAAAAGTGTTTGTTTGTTTGCAGTTAAGCACAAAGCTACAGAATTGGCTATCTATGCTCTGCCCACCACGGGTATCGAAACCCGGTTTCTAGCGTTGTAAGTCCGCGGAATCAAAAAGTGATGGCTATCGTCAGGAGCGAATTAGAGGGATTAGATTGGGAAAATCATTATAACAGCCCTCCCATGAGGTTAGGCAAAGATGGATTCATGAAATAACAGGTGCTACTCTTAATGCTGCATAGCGTATAATATGTACTAGTATTATCCATAAAATTCGCAATATACACAAAAATACATATATCTTTTAAAATTTAACGTTTGTTACCCGCCTTACTAAACAACGGACATGAAGTGAAACTAATCAAACACAAACATAATTTTAAAAAGTAATATAATTACACGTTTATCGCTCATGCGCGCTATAAGCTGTTAACGGGAAATTGTGAATGTGGGGACTATGGAGATCTATTATAATAATACTGAGTTTTTGTCCTGAAAATACGCTGCATCTTACTATATAAATGCGCATGCGTGCGCACTTTATTTCAACAGACGTAAATAAAAGGTGAATAAAGATATACTTTAGAAGACATTTCGTGCAACAACAACATATTAAAAGCTTATTAAAAATTTTAAAAAGGTCTAGCGTTAGGTCGTAGAATAACATTATAAGTTTATTTGTTGAGATTATTAAGTACGGTAAAGTTTATCCCTAACTAAACTAAAGTAAATAACATACTCAAGTTAGTGTTAATTTATCTGTTTAATGAATATAGGCCGTACTTAATAGAGGTTTAACTAATACTAATTTGACCACAAATGTTTTGGGGGTTTCTGCTAGTGTACTATTTAAAACTGAGTTTATTTTTCAGATGATCCACGAGAGCCAGCTGGAATCTTCCAGGTGTCCCTGCGAATAATCCGTCCCGTGTCGTATTCATTCCAATATTTACAACTAAAATGAAAAAGGAAAAGTCTTAATTGAATAATTTATTTATTATTTCTTTTAAACAACGACATCCTTATTTGAACTTCTCACATGAGGTCAGCACAAAATGTTACTTAATCATATCATTGAAACGTTATCATTTCCCTCTGTCCATGTATTTCTGTGAATGACAAACAATTCTTAAAATTATTTGGAAGGATTGAATCCAACTATATATATATATATACAGTGTGGCCCAAAAATTTACCCACATTTCGAAAGCTAATATAACTATAGTAAATGAACCTACAAGCCACCAAAACATTTTTATTAATATTTCACACAACAAATTAGCTGTACCTACACTGCTGCATCATTTGAGATGCTGAAACTGGGCTCCACCAGCATTCAAACAATCATGACATCTACGACGGAGTGCCTGATTTTCTGTTATACAATTTTCGACTCTGATTCGATGGAAAGCACTTGCGATCTGTTGCTTTAATTCGTCAGTGGTTTGGAGTTTATTTTTAGACATCCTCCAATAATATCTGAAATCAAATAAAACTTTTAGAATCGATATTCAGAAGTTGCATAAGTTAAAGGATGGGTACATTTTTTTGGGGCCACCCTGTATATGTGTTGTATATTGGAATAGAATTTAGTGATTGTAAGTGAAAAGTCAAGTTTACTGCAAGTACTTATTTTTTCCTGAACAAAGCTATTCTAAGGATTTAGTGCTTGTAGGTTAAAGGTCAAGTTTAGTGCAAATACTTATTTTTTTCCTGAAAGAAGTTATTCAAAGGATTTAGTACTTGTAGGTCAAAGGTCAAGTTTAGTGCAAATACTTCTTTTTTCCTAAGCGAAGCTATTCTAAGGATTTAGTGCTTATAGGTCAAAGGTGAAATTTAGTGCAAATACTTATTTTTTCCCTGAACGAAACTATTCTAAGAATTTAGTGCTTGTAGGTCATAGGTCAAGTTTAGTGTAAATATTTTATCTCCTGAATTAAATTACTACAAATTTAAATGGAACGTTGAGTGTACATGGTCTACGTTTTGATAAACCGTTGGTCGTAATAAAAAAACATTACTCCGTTCTTAAAAACTATTCTATGAAGTTACATTTTGTGACAGGTTCATGTTTCTAAGACAGATCAAACTATTTAGTTTGATAAAAATTATAGTAAACCTGATGACAAGCGTGAACTGCACATTGGTTCGTTTTTACCCTTGTAAGTTAGAGTAACGTAATTATTTATTTTCTAAAACAGAAACTTTCCAAGTCTCTTGATGGCATTGGAATAAAATCTATGTGAAGTTAAATATTATCCAAGAATGCTATTTTTTCATTAATATAAGTCCAAGGTCATGAGCTGTATAATAGTGTTTCGTACCGTGACCATTGTTTCAAAAAAAATAAATATATATATATATATTGAATCCAAAAGTAGGGAAAGAAACACTGTTAGTTTTTGTAGAGCAAAACCCCATGGAGCTATTTGTTGTCTCCCCCCGTAGGACATCGAACCCCGGATTTTAGCGTTGTGAGTATATTGAATTACCGCTGTCCTACCGGGGGACAAAGCAACACGGACAAAACAAGTTCTGAGGGTCGCGGGTTCGAATCCCCGTCACACCAAACATGCTCGCCCTTTTCAGCCGTGGGGGCGTTATAATGTGACGGTCAATCTCACTATTCGTTGGTAAAAGAGTAGCCCAAGAGTTGGCGGTGGGTGGTGATGACTAGCTGCCTTCCCTCTAGTCTTACACTGCTAAATTAGGGACGGCTAGCGCAGATAGCCCTCGTGTAGCTTTGCGCGAAATTCAAAAAACAAACAAACAAACATCTGATAACGCATCCAATACGATCAAGACTTTCTGTTTACCTGGATTTGAACCACAAACACTAATAGTGATAGGGATGGTGATAACTTATCTACAGATGGTGACTCGGAAGATGAACTTTCGGATGAATCTAAATCAGCAGACAACTTATCCGATTTTCGTCCTTAACAATACCCCTGCTTTTCCCACACGCTACAGCTTGTATTCATTGATGGCATGAAAAAATGGACGACCACTCTTGAAAGTAATTTCCAAAGCATCAGCCATCATGTCCTACATTCGAAATTCAACGCAAGCAACTGATGTACTTGAGGAAGAGGCCAGAGTTCAGACGGCAACATCAACGCGTTGGAACTCAGAAATTAAGATGGTTAACCCTTTATTGAAGATTCTCCAAGAGAATTTGGATAAGCTAGATACTGGTACATCGAAACTTTTCATGATTGAATTGTGCTTGTAGATTTGGTGACAATACTGACACCTTTTGAAGAGGCAACATATTTCATCCAGGGTCAGAACCGTTGTTACCCCCAGTTATATAGTGCCTGACAGCATGCAGTTCAGATGTAATCTCTGCACTGAAGAAATCTGTTCACGCCCGGCTGACTCAGTATGAGCAATGCAGTGTCTTCTGATTGGCTGCAGCATTGGATCCCAGGTTTAAATTTGACTGGTGTTTCACTAGACCTGTGGTCTATGGGTCCAATCGAATGCTCCTGCATCAAGAAGTCAAGAAAGTTTTCTCAATAAATACTCTTACAATCATGGAATCAAAAGAGGACTGTAACCCCCTTCCCTCACAAGAAAAGTAAGCTCTTTAGTTTCTTTGCTGCTTCCAAGAAACCAACCACCTTAACACCAGATGATACAGAGATCAACGCCTACCTCGATGGTCATTGCATTCCTGATGAAAGCAACCCTCGGATGATCCATGAAAAAAACTTTCCTACCCTATCTATACTAGCCAAACGCTACTTGAGTGTTCCAGCATCCTCCACCCCGTTGAGCGTTTGTTTAGCATCGGGGGCAAAACCTTAGACCTGATCTCTACCACCTCACTGACAATACATTTGAGAGACTGGTGTTCATAAAGAACAATGGTCAGTTATAATATCTGCAAATCTCCTTTAAAAGTATATTTTTGTTCTAAAACTTTGTTATTGCATTTTGAAAAATAAAAGTATTGAAATGTTATTGTCTGCTGTTTTGTCATTATTGCATATTACCTGATAAAGTATTCATGAATACATTCCTATGTATTCGAATACTTAGCATTTTTCTTGTATTCGTATTCATAAAAATGTGAATTATTCGTATTTGTATTCCATTACTGATCTCCAGTATTTGCCACATACCTGGTAATAAGCAGCTTGAAAATCTGGAATAAAGAG